>NC_133578.1:21025176-21325176 GCF_964106895.1 Numenius arquata
TTGAACTTAATTGATTTGGTAAAATCTCAAGAAGTTGTATCATAAAACCTTCCTAGCTCTTTGTAATGCATACTGAATTTTATAAATATTGTATACAGTGCCATACAATAAATTCAATATTAAAAATAACAAATAAACAAAAATTATTTTTGCTGAAAATTTTTATTTTTTTCTTAGAATCATAGAATGGTTAGAGTTGGAAGGGACCTTAAAGATCATCGAGTTCCAACCCCCCTGCCTTGGGCAGGGACTTCTCTTTATAATTTTCTTCCCAAATGATACTGAATTATTACAGATTGAATTTACTGAATAACTTTTATAATGTGCTTCTTCATATACTGATCAGGTTGGGCCTAAATTCATGTAATAATAGAACAGCATGCTAAGGAAATACTCTGTTACATCAAGAACAGAAGAGTAACTGAATTCTCAGTGCATATAAGGCATTTAATTGTTGTGTTTCAAGTATCAGCTGCTATTGATTCAATTTAGGATTTTTCTGTTTAGCTTAACTCCTGTGATTATTATTACAGCTCTTTAAAAGAAGCATACCAGATTTTCAGTGAGAAGAGACTTGTAAGATACAATTCACCATACGTACTGGCCCGCATAAATAAAGATGGCTTTCTGATGTTCCTGATAATTGACTGTTCCACTGATCATTTTCTACCTTTTCTACCTGATCTTTTTGATCCATCCATATAGTGGATATCTCTAATCTTCCATCTTGAGTTAACTGTTAGTCTTACGCAATTTCAGTAATAGGAATTCATTACCCCTTCTTAAAATTAACATATGTTGATTAAACTAACTGCGTAATATCTGAGTTACTGAACTCTTCATTTTCCTGTAAAAGAATGGACAGTAGGTCTTTCAAACTTACGGTTTAACCAGTTCATAATTTTTGTTTGCTCTGCTACTACTACAGCATTCTGCTAGAAATGCTGTCCAGATTGGAATGATGCAAGCAACATTTTAAGAAAACTCTACATAATACAGTCACTTCTCAGTTTAAAAATTATTTGTATTGATATTGTATTGATAAACATTAATTTTTAACACCATATATAAATTTCTTTGAAATGTATCTTGTGTTTATGATATTTCTGGCCTTTTCTCCAACTGATTGACCTCCACTGATGTTTAAATGCTGTAGTCCTTACTTGAGGACTATAGTATTTATCCCATACTTTACAGTTTCTCCATTTCAGAGGCAGTATTCCACAATGACCAAACTGCCCTGCATTATCTATAATTTGAATATGTTGTAATGGGAAATTTGCTAATAATTATCTGCAGAAAAGTGTGCATCCATGTTTTTGTACATTGGACCTAGCCTCAGATGCTAAAGCTCATGCACAAACATGAGACATGAATATGTAAGCTGGGATTTGCAAAGAAACATAAAGGATATGGATGTGCAGATATCACTGAAATTATATGCATAGCATACCCTACAATAAATGTGTTCATTTGTTTGGTCTTCCTCTAAAATGTGGGCTATAGTGTACCATGGTACACAAAAATCAAAGTTAAGCCTATGTCAAAATCACAGCATGATATATTGTCAGTGTGATTTGATAAAATCAGATTGGGAGAGAAAGGAATTAATCTTCTTTTTGTTTGAAGAACATAGTTAATATTGTCTGTAGTGTAAAATTCCATTAAAGTTTTATGGTACTTTCTGTATTCACATACTTACATTGTTTACATTTCCTTTACAAAAAAATGTATAGAATTTTGAGCTTTTCAAACATGTTTTAAAGGAATAATGCCTCTAACTTAAGTTTTAAGTGTCAGCAAAGATGTATCTTTAATGTTACCATGGTCCATCTCTCTGTCTAATATTAATTCCCTATAGTCTGTATTCTAAATCTGCTTACATCATTCCCTTTTTAAAATTAGCTACTTATCAATGCAGCCATTTTACTGATGTTATACTCCACATAGTGATAACATTAGAAGAGTCATAGAATGCCATGATCAAACTACTTTTACTTATTATAGTACTCATATTTGTCTGCTGCCAACATAATGTGATGATGTGAAAGAAAAATTTTGAAGATTTGGATTATATTATTAGTATGATTCATCGGTACAGGATTGGTTTATGACAGTATTGGTTTAAAAGCATTTGTTTTCACTTTAGTCTTCCAAAAATAAAGATTTTTGGGGGGCTTTTATAGTGATTGGACATGTATGTGTACTGTACCAAAGTAATAAGTAGTTTCAAAATGCACAATAAATTCAGAAAATGCATTGGCAAGTGAGAATGCAAAATATCAGCTACTGCTCTTAAAGTAATGTGCTGCTCTTTTGGAAATAAAGAGAATTGAATTATCCTATACAACTCACAACGTGTTTTCATGTCAATGATAAAGAAAAGTTTATATTCAAACTTTTTAGATTTTACAGACTTGGTAGAAAAATATTTACTTGAGACATGAAAATACATTTGTGTAGCTTGCTGTTGGTTTGGTCATGATGTTGGAAAATTATTTATATTAATACATGCTATCTGAAGTGTAATCTAAAATGCAGCCACATGATTGGAATAATTAAACAGTACAAAGTATGGAAGGCACCCATTCCTAACTTACTGAAATTTCATTTCAGAATTCTTATTTGTGGCTCAGAATAGTAGTCTAATCATTTGAGCAATTCCTTGTATGAAAATATCAAAATATTTTCAATAGGGAAAATGCATATGGTGTAGTTTCTAATCTTGTGACCTCACCTGTAATAGAGCAATTTGGCATTAACAATTGTAGATAAGAAATTATTTTAATGTCAGAGCACGGAATTCATGCAAAATATTTTGGTATGCATTTCAAACATGAACTTCTATTCGAAATAAATAAAATTGAAAAAAATCATTATGTGGGGTTTCATTCGCAGAAATTAAATGCATCCAGTTCATCAGAGGGCAGCACAGTTGATATTGGACTGCCTCCAGAAGGGGAACAGCCGGAAGCAGAACCTGAAGAATCTCTGGAGCCAGAGGCTTGTTTTACAGAAGGTAGGTGAAGCAAAATGTATGCAAAGTGATTAGACCTAACTGTTGATTTGGGCCAAATTCTATTTTTATACAAAATCAAGAAGCAGTTTTGTGATTATAGTTGCATTTTCTGTTTGTATTAATAACTCCTTCAGAGGTACTGCCATAGATGTACTGTTTTCATGCGCTCTCTCTCCTTGCAAGGCATTGTAAGAGTTACAAAGCTTTAATTTCAACTACTGAAATGAAAATCCTCAAATAGGAGATACTTATTTACAAGCACCTATTCCAGTAGTACTGCAATAAGGGAAATGACTTCTGTTCATCATGATTCCTAATAAATATTTACCTTATTCTGACATATCAAAATTTATTATTGCACTTAGGCTGTGTGCGGAGATTCAAATGCTGTCAGGTCAGTGTAGAAGATGGAAAAGGGAAAATCTGGTGGAATCTAAGGAAAACCTGCTATAAGATTGTTGAACACAACTGGTTTGAGACCTTCATTGTCTTCATGATTCTTCTCAGCAGCGGTGCTCTGGTAAAATCAGTGTGGAACTATTGTGTCTATTTTAAGCAGCAAGCATTTATAATTACAGTTAATTATCATAGAATCCTAGAATAAAATCATAGAATGGTTCAGGTTGGAAGGGACCTCAAAGATCATCAAGTTCGAACCCCCCTGCCACAGGTGGGGACACCTCCCACTAGAGCAGGTTGCTCAAAGCCCCATCCAGCCTGGCCTTATATAGCTCCAGGTGACATATCAGAATTTAATATCAAATTCATAAATGTTCTAATGTCAACATACATCAACAAGTATTTGGCATGTATTGTGAAATACGTAAGAGTTTGCTCATAGGCTATGAAACAGATTGTTTGGCAAGTCCAAAATGTAGTGTTAATGGAAATAAGTTATATCAGACTGGTATTCACATGCCTTCATATTGATGATAATAGCTTTTTTTGTCTTATACACATTTAAAATAAACCACAGCTGAGTTAGGAACTTATCAACAGCAGTGTGAATTGTTAAACTGAGATGTAAGATGCCAACATGATTCTGTCAGATATTTTACCAGATTGATGTGTAAATCACGTGTGCTGAGTAAGTACTGAAGTAATTAGATCCTCGCAGCAGGAGCAAAATATAGTGTACTTGGTACGCTTGGGTCAGTGTACAGTGATTCACTGTCAATGTAGAAAGTTTCTTTTGAAAAGAGAGTTATTAATCTCTGTTCAGGATTGCTTTGTGCCTTACTGTGTTTAATTTGGTTTCAATTATTAGTTCCTCAAAAATTCTGCATCACAGAGTCATTATTAAATCCCTCATATAATTTTGATATAAAGTTGTAACTAGCACAAAGGAAATCCTTATGTCAATAAGCCATTGGTATCCAGGAAAATGAATGAAAATGAGATTTGGAGAATGGTATTAAATTTTGGTAGTAAATTAAATTTGGTAGTAAATTTTGTGGATCACTGTTCAGCTCAGCTGAAAGCTGAATATTGTGGTTGGAGCCAGCTTTATGAAATGAATATGGTATGGAGTGAAAGCAAAAGTTGTGCTTGATGGAAGGATATGTGCCTTATCGTCACATTTATCTTTCCAATTCAAATTCTTTCTTGGCTACTATATACCACACTGCAAATTGGGAAGACATTTAATTATATCTTCAAAAATTTTTTTCACAGGCCTTTGAAGATATATACATAGAGCAACGTAAAACTATCAAGACCATGCTGGAATATGCTGACAAAGTTTTTACTTATATCTTCATTCTGGAAATGCTTTTAAAATGGGTGGCGTATGGCTTTCAAACCTATTTCACTAATGCGTGGTGCTGGCTGGACTTCCTGATTGTTGATGTATGTATTCTTTTTCATTTTCTGTTTGACAGGCTCTAAAAATCAGAATATTATGTTTTCAGGATAAGCTTTCTCTTCTATTCAATGGAAACTCTTTTTTAAAATTGTTGCCGTAGTATGGTTTATAATTCTGTTGGGAAAAGAAAACATAATTAGGTATACTTATAACTCTAGAGATGTTTTGTTGATATTCCCAATTTTATGAAGTTGTAATGCTTTGTTGAATTGATGCTTTTTACTATTTTATTTTTTCACAATGTGGAAAGGATATTGTTCATCCTCTTCGGTTTTTGCTGTATATGGAATTTAAATATTTCAAAGTAATTTCTTTAAAGGTTTCTAACATTCTAATCAATTACTTTAAGTGTCCTGTCACTTACTCTGTGTAATGTGAAAGGAAAATACTGCTTGGAACTCTCAGTTCCATTGAACTATTCAGTACCCTTGCACTTTTCACTGCATCATATGGGTGGACTTAAAGAGACACTTGTAGAACTGTAGATGAGCTCCACTGGAATGGATTCTCAAATGGTTTTCAAAAGGCTGCACCACCAAGGAGCACATTGTCTGAATGAGACCTAGTGAGAAGTGCACTGTAATTTCAAGTGTAAATGCTCAACAGTGTATGCACAGTACTGGGTAGCATAAATGGAAGTCTACAGATCTTTAACCATATAGCAGACATCCATTTCCCTTCCATACCCAATAGCCTGACTACATCTTGTCGGTGCTAATAGGGCATCTTAGTTCCACATATGAAATTCCCATGGAATGCAAGGTAAGAATGTGTCTCAAATCACTTGTTTGCTCATTCAGAAAAGCAGCAGAATTCTATAGAAATTGCTATGTATCTCCCTAAAACTACAATGATATGATAGACCATGAAGCCTTTCTATGCAGAGCCTGGAAAACATTATAACTTTTAAATCCATACCAGCATTGTAGATCCTATGATTAAACATGGCTATATGCATATATAGTATTCTGTGATTGAGTCTGCACCCTTGTAAAACATTTATTGGCTCAATCTTTAGATATGTAAATTGCCACAATCAGTAGAGTTTTAGAGAGACACTGTGGACAATACTTTACACTGTCATTCTGTTTATTGTATTTATCAACAGATACTTAATTCTTATTCGATCATCTGTGGTTTAGTTATTTCTGTGAACTTTATTCATTTTTCGTGGCAACCTTAAACTGGTGCAATTTTTTCATGGAAGAAATTAATCTCAGAAGCATTTTTTTTTATCTTTAGTCAGAGGATTGAGATAACAAAGCAAAAAGATTAATTTGGAAATGAAAGAATTAAGAGACAACAGTAAGGATGGATGGGAAGGCCATTAAATGGAAGGAAACAGCAGATGGTTATTTTTTCTTTACTAGGGCCACTTCTTCCCAATAGTTTACTATAAATACATTTCTAAGGATTTCTAAGGATTATTGATGAAAGATAATTGTATTATTTATTTTACAGCTATTCTAGTTTATTTACTCATCTGCCTGCAGACCAGACCAGCGTTATGCAAGCCAGAATTGATGAAGTGGTTAAAGGAGTCACAGGGAATGTAATGAAGTGTGGATATGCCTAACAATGAAGCTTCTGCCATTGTCTAACAAACAGTTGGTTTTCAGTCTTGATTAGTCTGGTTAAATCTGAACAGCACTGATAGCTATGGCTGTTGAATAAGATTTTCCGGACACTAGAAAGTTACATTTGACCAAAGGCCAGGTGTGGATGTGGTTTTTTGAGAGCTTTTACATTCTCATCAAGTTCTGAAGATATCATGGGAAGTCCTGACCTAAATTGACCATTCCAATTCACCCAACTTTTGGGAGTTTTCTCTTTCCGTGTGACTTCACTTTCTTTAAATACCACCAAATGTTGACTGGTTTATGTGACTTTAGAAGGCATTTTTATACCATTCTACCAACATGATTTCATCAACAGGTACCTAGAATATACTTTTATTCTACTTTCTTTGACTTGAAAGATCTTTCTGCATTATAGAGGGATTCCTGGAGAAAGAGGTCCAGCCTTGAATCTTCTTGAGAAGTTCAGGGCACACATCATTCCCACCATATGTATCAAAAGGATATACAAGATGAATGAGCAATATTGCCTTTCTGTTTTTGTGTAGGTCTCTTTGGTTAGCTTAACAGCTAATGCCTTGGGCTACTCAGAACTTGGTGCGATTAAATCCCTTAGGACACTAAGAGCTTTGAGACCTCTAAGAGCCTTGTCGCGATTTGAAGGGATGAGGGTAAGACAAAATGAAAGACTCTGAAATAATGCATGCATACACAGAAACAATGCATGCAGAATAATCGACAAATCCATGCAGAAATGCTACACTATCATCCTATATATTTTGCATTTATCACTAACATATAAGCAAAAGGCTTCATCTGCTTATATGAATTCATGTGTTATTGCACACATTGTTACACTTGTTTAGGCTCCTTGGCCTTTCACTCTAATTCATATTTTCCTGGAGGGCCCAAGGATTTATCAACTGCATGGATCTATGCAACGTTACTACAAAACTGAGATTATCTCATACAAATAAGGCCTGCTATAGTCAGAACAGTTTTAAAAAAATACCTCCTCATAAAAGTGTGTGCACATAGACACACATATATATACACATGTGTATTTCATACAAATATAGAATATCATGCGTAGTCTGTCAAATATCTTTTAACCTACTATTCTGTAAATATTAATTGGGACTTTCTGTTACCATTTTAAAGTTTTGTAATGAATTCCTATATTAATAAGTAAATTGGCAGGGTTCAAATATCTTCTCTCTTTCAGATTAGAACTATTGCATTCTATTTAAGAATTTGCTAATATATCAAAGATGGAGCTGATTTTATGATTTCTGACCTAAATTGGTTGCTTACTGCTTTCCATATTGATTTTAAAATGTTGATTATAATCTATAGAACACTATGTGGGCTGAAAACATATTGGAAGACTTTTGCTGACAGAGTTGGGTATATTTGAGAAGTTACTGTCCCCAGCTATTTGTTACAGCAGTTACCACAGCTGAGACCCTCAGGTGGGCAACTGGGCTCTCAGTCTACTCCAGTGCAAAGTCAGACTGATCAGTTTAGATCACTTCTTTAGTGCACTGAAATGGAGAAAGACCTTTCATATTCTGCTATGACATGAAAGCTCTAGAAATGTTTCACTTAGGGGCAGTAGTCAACAGTTGGAGATGGTAGATATTTCTAGTTCCAGTCACAAGAAAATGTCTGACTTATACCTTCAGGGTCGATCTGTCTGCATTGCACATATTGACACATGATCTAAACAGCAGATGCACCTGAGAGTTTCAACCCTATTGCTGTAGTTAAAAGGGATCCTTGTGTGAGCTCCCTATGGCAGTCACTGATCTTTGGCATCCCAGGTTATAAGCTGATTAGCAAATTTATAAGTCAACTACAAATTGGTGAGCTTCTGAAGAAAATGTGACGCTCTATGTGTGTGGAAAGTAAAAAACCTCAACCAAAAAGGAAACAGGCTTTGATTAAAGGTTATAAATTCAAATAGGAAATACCTCATCATTGCTTCCAACAAATTTCTAGAACTTTGCTGAAGCAAATTTGAAAATTTGGGAAGCTTATATCAGATAAAAGGCCTATCTAAAACCTCAATGATATCTTTCTAAAAAAAAATCCCATTAGCTGCTGTTTTTTTATGAGAATGATGAGCAAAAAAAAAAGAATACAAAATACTACAAATTTTATATGTACAGTAAATTGCTTAAGTGGCAATTTAATGTGGCAAGGAAAAACCAACCACTTGGTTTTCAATGTTAATTGAATGGTACTTTTCAACAATGGTAATTTTCAATCCCATAACTTCCATGTTGGTGTAAGCTTCACCTACTGATTTGATCCTGATCTGCTGACTGTATCTCTTTGTAAAATACCCAGACGCAGCAGGGATTTATTGCTTTAGCAAAAGATATAATAAAAAGTAATTGATAAAGTAAATGGATAACCTCAAACTAGAAATGTGACCTATATTTTTACGAGTTAGGCAATTGCAATTAACCATTGAAATTTTCCTATGGATATAATGAATTATGCCTTATTTGAAGTAATTAATTTCAGGCTTAATGTCTTTAAAGATACAGTAACTCAAGTTGGTGAAGAAAATAGTATGGGAAGATTTTAAGATCTGATACAGGGAAATTCAAGATGTCTGCTCATAACAGTCATTTCATTGGTGTTCAACATCTATGAACAGAAAATATGACAATATAGTATGGTGCATATATTTGGATAGTCACTTAAAATTAGAATCATAGAATCACAGAATAGTTTAGGTTAGAAAAGACCCTTAAGATCATGAAGTTGAACTGTTAGCCTAACACTGCCAAGTCCACCACTAAACCATGTCCCTAAGCACTACATCTACACGTCTTTTAAATACCTCCAGGGACGGTGACTCAACCACTTCCCTGGGCAGCCTGTTCCAATGCTTGATAACCCTTTCAGTGAAGAAATTTTTCCTAATACCTGGCACAAGCTGAGGCTGTTACCTCTTGTCCTATCACTTGTTACTTGGGAAAAGAGACCGATCTCCACCTTGCTGCAACCTCCTTTCAGGTAGTTCTAGAGAGCCATAAGGTCTCTCATTTTCTCCAGGCTAAACAGCCCTGGTTCCCTCAGCCCCTCATAAGACTTGTGCTCTAGACCCTTCACCAGCTTCATTGCCCTTCCTTGGACGTACTCCAGCATCTCAATGTCCTTCTTGTAGCGAGGGGCCCAAAACAACACAGTACTCAAGGTGCAGCCTCAGCAGTGCCAAGTACAGTGGGACAATTGCTTCCCTAGTCCTGCTGGCCACACTACTTCTGGTACAGGCCAGGATGCCTTCCTGGCCACCAAATGACTTCCAGTGAGCATTATACTTCCTATATACAAGCAAGGAATTCCATTCTACACATCTCAGATTTTTAATCCACCATACTTTTCTCTAGGATCAGGACTTGTGCCTGCTCAAACTAATAATTAATAGAAAACATTGCCCCTATGGAAAACATGATGTTTCCCCTGCATCTTCCCACCACTCCTATTGCTAGGGGAATACACTTTAATTTGCACTTGCAACTTCATGAAAGTAGCCTCTGAGAGCATAATTATCTGTCTATGCTCTGACCTAAGCCATATCACTCACTGCTATATGGCGCTAGGCACATACTACCTTTTTTTTAACCACTAAACAATGCTTTTAATGTCTTTCTAATGCTTTTCCTGCTTTCACTTGCTGTCAGGCCTTGCCCTGTTTTCTCACACCCCTATTACCAATGGAAGCTAGGAGGTGTCTGGATCACTGTTTTCAGTGATGTTCAACTGTATTTTTTGAGTATCTTCAAATGACTCATATTACCAGCTGGTCCCTCTATAGCTTCAGGACTCAGACTGAAAACAGAGAAAGTAGGTTAGCTGTAGAAATCCAGCAATTAAAGAAAGAATAACATAACTGAACCTGCAGCTGTAGCAGAAAGAGGAGCAGAATTCTCGGGTGTAATGAGACTGAAAGCTCGAGGACAAATATTTTCACTTCATTAACTATCCCTTTATATCTCAATAATTGTTCCTGTTGGATGTTATTATTACATTTAAGAAATCTTCTTATATTTAAGTAGAAAAATTGAGATAACTTTAAATAAAAATAATGTAAAAACAATAACTAATATATGTTTGGAAAATATTCCCAAATTGGGAAAAAATGATGTCGCCATTTATTATTCCAATCAAACTTCCCACTAAAATCAGTGAATTAGTGGATTGCCAACTTAAACTACTTCAGCATTATTATTAAACTATTCATTTGTTTAGGTCAAACTACTCCTCGTGTCCTTCCAGAGTCATGTCATTACAAAGCTGAGAGTACAGATCTGTGGATGTAAGACCACACTGTTGAAATAGTCAGAAGAGATTTATCCATTAGTGAGGGAGTCCTCTCACCCAGCTGATGAATGATAAAATGTGATATTATTTCTGCTTATTGATTTATAATAGGTATTGTTAAGGAGATTTTTAGTATGAGTAAGAAACTATTTTTTTTTTATTTCCCATTAGAAATAAACACTTATTACAACATGTGATTTAAAGTATGTGGCAAAAAAAAAAAAATGCATGGAAGCTTTGAACTTCATCAACTATTCTGTGATTTTATAGAGTCATTGAGTAATCTACATTGAAAGGAACCTCATTTGGCCAGCTCCTAAATTTAACATAACAACAATTTCACTGAGGTCCTAAAGGATGTCAAATATTGTCCAGAGTATGTATCACCCCGAAGAGGTATTGTTTTGGCAGGAATGGAGCCCTGAAAGTAGAACAAGTATTCCTCCTTTCCTTCAGCCCAAGGGTACTATGTGGTATACATAGTAGTGGTTCATCAGCTACTCTAACATTCAAAGGTTTTATTTTCTATTCTGTAAAATGGCAAGGAATGAAAGGTGATCTACCTAGATGACTAATTTTACAAGTAATTGATTTTATGGAACCTATTAATTGTGGATATAAATGTAATTCCAAAAATATTTTACAGGCTTAACCTACATATTTTTATTTCAAATAGAAACAAATAGCATAGTGTGCTAGGGGATCTGTTGTAGTACCTACATCATATAAACTAAATGAATTATAAATAATCGAACCTATGTAATATCTAAGGTCCTGCATTTTTAAAATGAAAACTTCATTAGGTTCTAAGGATCTGATTCGGTTGTTTTGGCAAAATTGGCAGTGGTGCTCCATAGTTATTAAATTTTATATTGTTAGACTTAGTTGCAAACAGATTTAAAATACAAGTTAACTAATTTAGCGGTTCATCAATTTCATCATTAAATAAATCATTCTCATTCACAATGGACCTACTTTCTCCCTAATTTAGTTTTCTTTACTATTTTATTTTTATTCTGGCGTGTTTTTAATCATCATTCATCATCATACATGAACTCTTCATGATTTTCTTTCCTGAAGCCTGATTTCCCCCAAAATTCATTTGGGAATTAAATCAAGTCTCATCCTTCTTCAAGTCTTATCTGCCACTTGCCTGAATGCTACTAGCTTTTCTGTGTTCAGATACTTAGCTGGTTTCCTGGTTTGAACACTGTTAGGATTTTATATATAACAATCCAAATGAACTTGCATACATTCCTAAGTTCTTTTATTTAAAGGAAGTCTTAAAGTTACTTTTAACATTTGCTCAGTAATATTGATTTGGACTGTTTATCCAGTAAACATGCAATAGAAGAAAGTCTGTTGTGTTTGATGCATTCGGTCATTAGAAATATTATGGATAGGGTTTTGCAGACATGCATTAAGTAAATACTCTAAAAAGAATTAAAAAATGCTGATTTTTTCATATTTTTTTTTAGTTCATTTTACCTGTTTGTTGTTTTTTCCCATTTTTAATGCTACTATGTGCTACTGTTTGTGTGTTTTTCCTTCTAATTATATTGACATTTTATTTTTCCTCCATACCGCTTTTCTTAGTTATTACTCTCAACAATAAAAAAAGTGTAACACAGATATTAGAATTAAAATAAAGTATAAAGTGTTACATTTAAGAAAAGTTGATGAAGCATTTGTAAGATACTGGTGCCTGTGTTCTTACACAGTATCTCTTTGGTTTCATTTGTACTCTAGGTGGTTGTGAATGCCCTCTTAGGAGCAATTCCATCCATCATGAATGTGCTGCTTGTTTGCCTTATATTCTGGCTGATCTTCAGTATCATGGGAGTAAATCTATTTGCTGGAAAGTTTTACTACTGTGTTAACACTACAACAGATGAGAGATTTGATATCAGCCAAATCAACAACTACAGTCAATGTGAGGAGCTCATAAAAAACAATGAAACTGCCCGATGGAAGAATGTCAAGGTTAACTTTGATAATGTAGGCCTTGGTTATCTTTCTCTGCTTCAAGTGGTAAGTCACCACTCCTTAATTTCTGTTTCTATATCTCTATTGTTTACTTGTAACAGGAAAAAGTAATTTTTCATTGTTTCTTTCATACAATCATAGAATAGTTTGGGTTGGAAGGGACCTTTAAAAGTCATCTAGTCCAACCCTGCCCTGCAATGAGCATGGACATCTTCAACTAGATCAGGTTGCTCAGAGCCCTGTCCAACCTGACCTTGAATGTTTCCAGGGATGGGGCATCGACCACCTCTCTGGACAACCTGTTCCAGTGTTTTGCCACCCTCATTGTAAAAAATTTCTTCATTATATCTATTCTGAATCTACCCTCTTTTAGTTTTAAACCATTACCCTTTCTCCTATCACAACAGGCCCTGCTAAAAAGTTTGTCCCCATCTTTCTTATAAGCCCCCTTTATGTACTGAAAGGCTGCAATATTAGAAGGCCACTAGGTTAGTCAGGCAGGACTTGCCTAAGGTGAAGCGCTGCTGGCTGTCTTCAGTCACCTCCCTGTCCTCCATGTGCCTTAACATAGCTTCTAGGAGGATCTGTTCCATGATCTTCCCAGGCACAGAGGTGAGGCTGACAGATTAGTAGTTCCCAGGGTCCTCCTTTTTACCCTTTTTTAAAATGGCTGCAGTGTTTCCCTTTTTCCAATCACCAGGGGCTTCAGCCAACTGCCGTGACTTTTCAAATATCATGGAGAGTGACCTGGCAACTACACCAGCTAATTCCCTCAGGACTCTGGGATACATCTCGTCAGCTCCTATAGACTTCTATATGTTCAGGTTCTTCAGGTGGTCACAAACGTGATCTTCTTTACAGTGGGAGGGACTTTGCTCCTCCAGTCCCTGTCTTGCAGTCCATCCACTCGAGAGGTGTGGGGAGAGAGGTTACCCATGAAGACAGGCAAAAAAGTTGCTGAGTACCTCAGCCTTCTCCTTGACCGTTGTTACCAGTTTGCCAGTCTTGCTCATCGGAGGACTTTCTTTGACCTTCCTTTTCCAGCTGACGTACCTGTAGAAGCCCCTCTCAGTCTTTGCGTCCCTTGCTAAGTTCAGCTCCAGCTGCACTTTGGCCTTCCTGACCCCATCCCTACACAACTGGGCAGCATCTCTATATTCTGTCCGAGATACCTGTCCCTGCTTCCACTGCCCATGCATTTCCTTCTTGCACTTTAGTTTGACCAGCAGGTCCCAACTCATCCATCCCAGTCTTTTGGCCTCCTTTGCTGATTTCTTTTACCTGGGGATCAAGAGCTCTTGTGGTCTATGGAAAGCATCCTTAAAGATCTGCCAGCTCTCTTCTGCTCCCTTACCCCTGAGGGCAGTTTCACAGGGGGTCCTATTAACTAATTGCTTGAAGAGCTTGAATTTTGCTTTCCTAAATGTCAGGGTCTTGACTTTACTCTTTGCCTGACCCATAACTCTGAGGACTGAGAACTCCATCAGTGCATGATTACTGCAGCCCAAGCTGCCTCCAATCTTGTCATCACTGATAAGCTCACTTGTGTTGGTGACCAACCGGTCCAGCATCGCATCCCCTCTGGTAGGGCTGTCTACTACCTGGCTTAAGAAGTTACCCTCCATGCACTCCAGGAGCCTCCTTGATTGCCTACAACTCGCCATGCTATTTTTCCAATAGGTGTCGGGGTGGTTGAAGTTCCCCAGCAGGACGAGAGAGCCTGTGAGCGTGATGCCTTCTGTAGCTGGAATAAGAACATTCGTCAATAGGTTCCCCTTGATTGGGCAGCCTGTAGTAGACACCAACCACAAAGTTCCCTTTGTTGCCTTGGTCTCTTATTCTT
Organism: Numenius arquata; assembly: GCF_964106895.1. NCBI lineage: Eukaryota > Metazoa > Chordata > Aves > Charadriiformes > Scolopacidae > Numenius > Numenius arquata. The sequence continues at coordinate 21,039,804 of NC_133578.1, forward strand.
ACCCGTAAGCCTCTAACTTGCTCATGTTTCTTCAGAGTTAGCTCTTCGCACTCTATCCATTTCTTGATGTAGAGGGCAACACCTCCACCCCTCCTTCCTTGCCTGTCCCTCCTGAACAGCCTGTAGCCATCGATAGCTGCACTCCAGTCATGGGATTCATCCCACCAAGTTTCAGTAATGGCAACTAGGTCACAGCTTTCTAGCAGCATGGTGGCTTCCAGCTCATCTTGTTTGTTGCCCATGCTGTATGCACTGGTGTAGAGGCACTTCAGCTGGGCTGTCGGAAACACCCCATAATTCCTTTGAGGTATTTCACTGGTGTTTCACTGTTGGCTCCTATTATCTCAGGAGCCCCTGGCTCATCTCTGTAAGACTTCAAGTGAGCTGCAGTGTAGTAAGCACGTCTGAGAGCAATGGACTGATAATCCTTTTATTTAGAAATCTTGTCTCTTGCTTCTTGGTTTGGAACTATAAAGTGTGGGATAAATTCATGACTCTACAGAAATAATACAAAGTATAGACGCTATGCTGACTATGAGAAGAAAAAAACATAATTCAAACCTAATTCACCTTAGCCGCATAGAATCTGTATCAAGTACACCTACTTTGCTTATACACAGAAAATAATTTTTATATTAGATGTTACTCATAATTGATAAAAGTTCTTAACAGATCCTGTCTCCTGCATAGTCAGATATTAGAATTTGCTTGCAATTCTCATATATGAATAAAACATACAATAGAAAGCAAGAATCACCTATCATTCTGCTTGTGTTTATGATGAGCCCTAAAGACACTTAGTCTTCAGCTGTTAAACGATGTTTCTGACATGCCATTTTCCAGGAGAAGCATGAGGTAAGCTCTAGTATTCTGTTTACAGGCTACATTTAAAGGATGGATGGATATCATGTATGCAGCTGTGGATTCTCGTAATGTAAGTATAGTCCCTCGATTCCATTTGTTTTGACTGTAGAGCTCCAAGATTTAAGAATGTAATTTTAACATTGTTCAGAAATAACAATCAAAATGAGAGAACAAGTTGTTAGTATAGTTTTGTAGCTAAAAGAAATGGAAACCATAGGAAAGATACAAGAGGCAAGGAAAGCAGAGTAGTCCTAAAGGATTCCATGTTCCCTATGGTGCAGTTGAACCAAATTTCCTCAGTTCCACAGCAGACTTAACTACTGCCATGAAATGCCTTTTCCTCCTCTCATTATGGGCATTGAGACGTTATTTAGATTTGGAAACACACACCAATACACAGCTTAGAGATGATTTTCTGTAACATTGATCTTTTTTTAAAGTTGAGACTTTCACTGTGGTCTGCAAGCCACCTGACTCCTTTCTTCAGGGCACAGTTCCTATTCTTAACTCAGCCTGTGCATTTTCTTACCCTTTTGCCTTCCCCTCGCTCCCTTGATGCAAGTTGTCCTCTAGTTCTAAGTAGACAGCTGAATAAACTATACTGGTAAAGCTCTAGCTTTTTTGGTAAGCAACACTCACAGCAGGATGCCTGTTGTGGTATAGTAAATGTGCATAGCTGTACCAAGAAAATATACTTTATCAAAACATGGCTTGGATGCATCTCTTCCATAATCCAGGGCAGCTTCCTAAGTACCTATAGCAGTGAAAGCTCCACAAGCCCACATCAGGACCCTCCTGCGAGACATACAGAAAAGTCTGCAGCTTTACAAACTGGTGTTTCTGATCGTCTATAGACTCAAGACAGATGGTACTATACTAGTTTAAACTGATTGTGTCATCAGTATGTATTGCTTGCTCATATAGGCCAGTTAAATTTTTAAAAATGAAATATCAATTTTGATAGCGAAGTTATTTTTCAAGAATGTAACTTCATAGATTGAAGATCAGTGGGATGGATATGTGGGAACTTGATCATAAGAAGCAAAGATCAGAGTGAGACAGCCCTAAATTCTCTCCAGTAGATATTTGATTCTGTGCTCACAGTCAAACTAGGGCTTTGTTTCTATGCCTTTTTTGCAGGTTTTGGATCAGCCTAAGTATGAAGATAACCTGTACATGTATCTTTACTTTGTCATCTTTATCATCTTTGGATCATTCTTTACCTTGAACCTTTTCATTGGTGTCATCATAGACAATTTCAACCAGCAGAAAAAGAAGATAAGTATTCATCATTATTCTGAAAAGCTAAAATAATGCTTATTTTTGGTCTACACACAATAACTTTATTCATAATATACTATTTTTTCATTCTATGATAAATTAATATGTGCTTTGCATATTAAATACATTACATTATTAAAGCATACAATTTGGCTTTATGAGGGTTTGATGGACAAGTGACAACATATGTCTGTCCATGGTTAATGAAATACCCAATGTCATCTTTGTAAAGATGTGAATTTGGGGCTGGAGTTTGTAATAGACTCATAAGAAAGCTAACCATTGAAACAGCTAAATGTAGCTATAAAACCTCTTAGCTATACTATCTTCATGCCTCAGAGCTCAGCAGTTTAGATTTCTGAACTCTAGTAATAAACGTTGTATTATCTTTATTTGTACTCTTTAGTCTTTGTACTTTGTCAACTCCTTCAAAAAGTATCAGTCTTTCAGCTGCAGAACTTAACTAAAGTATCTGGCTACACAAAGTGTTATTGGAGTGGTGGAATCCATGGAGCTGTTGGATCCACGTGCTGAAATGAGTTGAGATGGAGAGAAATTGGCTTTTGTTTTCTACTCGTTCCACGTAGTAGTTCCAGGATCTTCTGCTTCAAGTCCTGCCCCAGTGGAGGGAGAAGAAGAGGTTGTGAAATATGATCGCCTGGATACCTTCTAATTCTCCATTGGTATCATAGATGTCAGTTCTGAAATTTTGCCAAAATTTACTCTAGAGGAAAAACAAGAGAAGGGGCTTGGAATATTTTATTAATTTGTAATAAGCGATGGAATTTAGTAGAACAAAGAAAAAGCCCGTCTCTTTCCTCTGTACCTCCCCTCTCCCCAGTAAAAAACAGAGGTCTACCACAAACAATGCAAGTTCAAGAGCCTCTCAAAAATACATCCTAAACATTGAGTGGAATATGTACAGTACCAAAGTACTAATAATCATGACAAAAGGAGATTTTTATGTGTAACTTTACCCACAGATAAGAATGTGAACAAGAGTGATTATTACTATTCAGTATCTTTGTTTATAAGTAATCAATAGAGATACGTGATTTTAACCAGTTTTTGTCTCTTTGGTTTACTTTGGAGGTCAAGACATTTTCATGACAGAAGAACAGAAGAAATACTACAATGCAATGAAAAAATTGGGTTCAAAGAAACCACAAAAGCCTATACCTCGACCAGCAGTAAGAATCAAAATCTTTACTGTTATTTTTACATTTATTTTAAAATGAGATTATTTCAATTATGTTTTAGGCTGAATTAAGTTGTGAGCTAAAAAAACAAGTGATATAAGAAAAGTCTTATTCATCTGAAATATTTTTTTTCTTTTGTAGTCTGAATATGGAGGACTCTGCTGTCCTTTTTTCCCCCTCATTTTCTCTCTGCTGATGGCAATGATATTTTATGTGACATTTTTTCAAAACACTGGTTTGACTAGAACAATTAAATCTGGCAGTGCATTTGTCAAAATATGTGAATGCCTTAGGGCACAGGCTTTTTCAGTTATTGAGGAAGGCTCAGAAACTGCTGTATTGGGGCAAGTTACAGTATCGTTGCCTGAAAAAAGTCCTTTTGCCCCTCACATTCCTGTTGCACAATCCATACAATGGTTTGCTCCCCTGAGCAGGGCTCTTCTAGCACTACGGAGCAGGGTTTGGCTGGGACAGAGAGTGATTCTAACTCCGCAGTTCTACTTAGGATTGTGGAACCTGCTCAGTGGCCACTCCAGCCATCGGTAAATTCTCCATAGCTGAAAAATGGAAGATACTGTTTTAAAGGTTATTTTGGTGGCATGAAGAGCACTGAATTCAGACCTTGAAAATTTTACAAGTTTTCTGACCAATGAAGTGCTATTAACTGTCAGCCTGCTCACCCCACCCCCCATCCCCACTTAGTTTTTTTCAAATTTTGCCAACTAAGCATTCAGTTAATAGTCTACATCACAAAAGGTTACAGCGAACTGGTTGAGGGCAGCAAAGTCTCCTTTCCAACTTTAAAAAAATGCACCATGCATATTTTGAAATCAACTCTTTAATGCTTATAAACACAGTAGTTGCATTTCTATTTAATTTGTGCTTACATGTACAAACTGGAAAATTCATACAAATTGAGGACTTGATGGAAGATGTGAAAGCCCCTTCATACTTGATTTAAATAATATATAGCAATATATATATATATATATAGCAATTTCAAAGAAGAAATTTTACCCAATGCATATTGTAATGAATCTTATTTTTCCTCCTTTAGAACAAATTCCAAGGCATGGTCTTTGATTTTGTAACAAAACAAGCATTTGATATCAGTATCATGATACTCATCTGCCTTAACATGGTCACAATGATGGTAGAAACAGATGATCAGAGTGAAGACATGGAAAACATTTTATACTGGATTAACCTGGTGTTTATTGTACTTTTCACTGGAGAATGTGTCCTGAAATTGATTTCACTTCGCCATTACTACTTTACTATAGGCTGGAATATTTTTGATTTTGTGGTTGTCATTCTCTCCATAGTAGGTAAGAACCATTCATTTTTTATGAAATGGCTAATGCTGTGGAAACTGAAACATTTTTGGCATGTAAAGTCTATGTATATTTTGGTTCAACATTGGCACTAGAAATCTGCCCCAAATTTTCTTTTCCTCTGATTTCATATTATCCATAAAATAACTGAACAGTATGGCAAGAAATTTTTTAGCCATAGGTTTCATACACTCTCACTTTTCTATTAGTTGAAATTAGATCGTTATTCTGATTTCAGTAGAAATTCCTCAGCATAGAAACAAACCCATACACAAAAGGCAATTTTTATATAAATTAACAGTGGCAGTTACAGGAAAAGAGTCAAGCAGTCCAAAATCCATGAGCAAAATCTGTGTGGGACTACTATATGGCTCCACTAATCTTTGCTTTATCTAGAACAGAAAACCTGAAAGAACCTCAGTAAAATTCTTTCATTTTAACTTCTCAGGATGGTTGTGGCATTTTTGTATGGAAATGGGATGTAGTTATTTTTCTGCTTTGAGGCACATAATGTAATGTTCAATTCTTCTACTCTTAGTTCTAAGATGCCTTTTTATTATCAGTTGGTTTATGTTTGGAATTGCTGTGTCATTAATATTAAAGTTTCATTAGTTATTTCATGTGTGATTAAGAAGTTGCAGTTCTCTTCAAACATACAAATTTTCTTTCAATACCATTACATGGCATTCTAATACTACTGTAAATATGATCTTTCTTCAGATTAACTGAGATTATTTTTGTTACAGTTAAACAGAAGGCTATTCTTCTGGTCTCAGCATTTGCTAGTCTACATACACTAGTTACCAGTTTATCCTAATAAAAATTGATGTTGTGTATTTGTGTCTCTGTTTGCATACATAGTCATACAATTAATACTTAGAAATGTCATTGATGTAGTTTTTTCTACAGGGTTTTATGGGTTACCAAAGCATACCAAACTGTAAAGGTTTTATAAAAACAGCTAATTTCTAAAATCTGTTCTTAAAGTTCTACAATGTTTGTAGCATAAATCTTTAGCAGTGTTTTTAAAATGTAATAATATTTTTTGCTAATTAAACTTGTTTGTCAACAGGTATGTTCTTAGCGGAGATGATTGAGAAATATTTTGTATCCCCCACACTATTCAGAGTGATCCGACTTGCCAGAATCGGTCGAATCCTGCGTCTCATTAAAGGCGCCAAGGGAATCCGCACTCTGCTTTTTGCTTTGATGATGTCTCTTCCTGCTTTGTTCAACATTGGTCTGCTGCTGTTCCTGGTCATGTTTATCTACGCCATCTTTGGCATGTCCAACTTTGCCTATGTTAAGAGGGAAGTAGGGATTGACGACATGTTCAACTTTGAAACGTTTGGCAACAGCATGATCTGCCTCTTTCAAATTACCACATCTGCTGGCTGGGATGGTTTGCTAGCCCCGATTCTTAACAGTGGGGAGCCAGACTGTGACCCCCATAAAGATCATCCGGGGAGCTCTGTGAAAGGCGACTGCGGCAACCCTTCTGTTGGGATATTCTTCTTTGTCAGCTACATTATCATATCATTTCTGGTAGTGGTGAACATGTACATTGCTGTGATTTTGGAGAACTTCAGTGTTGCTACTGAAGAAAGCGCTGAACCCTTGAGCGAGGATGACTTTGAGATGTTCTACGAAGTCTGGGAGAAGTTTGATCCCGATGCAACACAATTCATAGAGTTCAGTAAGCTATCAGATTTTGCAGCATCTTTAGATCCTCCTCTTCTTATAGCAAAACCAAACAAAGTCCAGCTTATTGCAATGGATCTGCCCATGGTAAGCGGCGACAGAATTCACTGCCTTGACATCTTGTTTGCTTTCACAAAGCGTGTTTTGGGGGAAAGCGGGGAGATGGACGCCCTCAGAATACAGATGGAAGATCGGTTTATGGCAGCCAATCCTTCTAAAGTCTCCTATGAACCAATTACAACCACATTAAAACGAAAACAGGAGGAAGTATCTGCTGTCATTATTCAGCGTGCTTTCAGACGTCATCTTTTAAGGCAAAAAGTCAAAAAAGTTTCATGTATATTTAATCAGGATAAAGGTAAAGATGAGGATGATCTGCCCATGAAAGAAGATATGATTATGGATAAACTAAATGAGAACTCTACTCCAGAAAAAACAGATATGACCCCATCCACAACCTCCCCACCCTCCTATGATAGTGTAACAAAGCCAGACAAGGATAAATATGAAAAAGACAAATCAGAAAAAGAAGATAAAGGTAAAGACAGCAGGGAAAGTAAAAAGTAACACAGAATTCTGTTTGTGATAAACTGTTTACAGCCTGAAAAAGTATGTATTTGTGTCAACAGGACTCCTGTAGGAGGTACATGCCAAACTGACAGTTTTTACATATATAAATATATATATAATTATATATATATATATAAAAGGTCAGTGCCTATAACAAGACAGTGACCCCTCGTCATCAAACTGCAACTCTGTAAAACAGGGTAACATCTTGACAGGAGGTTGTTGTTTTCATTACCAGCTGACACTGCTGAAGAGAAGATAAATTGGCCAATCAGACTGTAGGGACCAGTTTAAAAGAAAAGGTGTGAACCTATGAATCTCTGTGTTTAACATAAAACACACAGTACAAAAATTGTATCCACTGTTTGCATTTCAACAGCCACATTTGCCATATTTTTACAAAAATCAGTGTTGGTGAACTTACCATTTTTTAATTCACAGGTTGTTTACTATTATATGTGACTATTTTTGTAAATGGGTTTTACGTTGGGGAAGGGGGTATGAGAACCAGGTGTTCTACTCGCGGATTCTCTATAATGTACAGACAGAAGTGATTTGCATGAAGGCATGCTGCACTTGTAGTTCATGCATGGAAAAACATGATGTCGCACAAAGCAGCAGAGTCTGACTACTTCCATGTTTCAGGGTGGCTCTATATTTTGAGGTGCTTAATAACAGTATCCATCTAGTATCTCATCCAGACAAATCTTAATGTGCCTGTAAAGTCCCATAGAGTCTACAATAATAGAACAGATGTTTTATTTTTTCATAAGTCATTTAACTATAGTTGAACGAACTCTGCATAAAAAAATTTACTTAGGGACATAAGAGTCCATTTTTAAGCATTCTTCTGTAGAAAACAGCTTACCCGAACTTGGAAAATTGAATTTATCAAAAACCCGCAAAACTTAAGGATTATGAAGTTGTTCTGCTTCACCCTGCAGTATCGTTTAGCCATCTTCTGCTCTCAGCAAGGTTGACATTGTATGTGTTGATTAAAAAGGTACCGTCTATGTAAATAGTTATTTTATCCCGTGGTGCATGTTTGAGCAAACAAATAATGACCTGTGCACAATATTTATTGCATCAAATATGTACCACAGTTAAGTGTAGTTTGCAAGCTTTCAACAGCTAATATGAAGTATTCTGTACCATTATAGATAGTTTGGAAGCTATCACTGATGCATGTTTATCTTGCCTTTGCTGCTGTAATTTTACTCCTTCCACTGTTAAAAGTCTAATATGGGAAGCCATATCTCAGTGGTTAAGTGAAACAAATTATTCAATTGGTCATCATTCTTTCATGACATCAAGCAATAGTTTGCAGCTATTTAAGAGCTTCTTGCTTTGCATTCTAAAATTTTAAGTGACTACTGTACGGTGTATAGTCGGACTGTACAGGATATGTTGCAAACTGCTTAATCTGTTGAAAAATACATGGATAGAATTTTCTAAGAAAATATAAATATTGTAAAAAATACCATTTTATTTTATTTTTCAGCGTTTTGTACATAAAATAAGAAATGAGAATTATCTTCAGGTTGATGTCACTGTCACTTTTGTTACTTTCTATCCATAGCACTTTTTAATTCAAGAACTTCACAAAATAAGAAACAAAGGAAAGAATGGGGTAGCTTTAGGTTTCTGCTTTTTTATTAGTACTGTATTTTTGCACACATTTTAATGTGAAATAAGTTTCAAACTGAGTCCAAAATGCACTTGCTTCCAAATAGATATAACTTGTAATTGAAATGTGGTGGGAAAGATTTGTTTAAAATTCTAGCACTGCCTGCATCAGAAGTTTCAAGGTAGTCTTTTTATTCATGAAATCTTTACCAGTGTTTGTTTACATAGACTATTCTTATTCTTGTTGATTCATGCTGCACTAGAACTGTTCTAAATATAATATGGGATCCACAATGTTTTTTTTTCCACAGGAATTAAATAGCAAACTTGTATAATTGATCACATCAGGACATTTTGTGTTTCTTACACAAACAAAAATTCGATGTTGACTCCTCCTTTTACAAAAATATTGACTTGTGTGTCGGTGAACTGCATGCAGGAAAATGCTATTACCATAAAGAACAGTAAACCACATTACAGTTGAGCCAAAAGAATAAAGACTTTCATTTTTTATTGTATTTAATTGTTCTGTCTTTGTTTTCATCACTAAAAAATATTGGCTATCAAGAGGTGCTATGAAAATAAAATATGAATATATAAAATGTTAGAAATAAGGACTAATGATTAAAGCTCATAATAATAGAATCTACTACTGTGAAAAGTAAAATTGTGAAAAGAAAAATACTATATTATGAAAAGTAAAAAAAATTAAGCTTTCAGAAAGATCTTTAATATGATTTACGCTCACACGCTTCAGGTCATTAATCCTATTTAAATCTTATTTAAAACTATTCTGTAGTAAGATAATGTTTATGGGTACATGATGCTTAAACCCTTTTTCCATGTCAGGTATTCCGAGATAAATAGCAAAACAGATGTTAAAAAAACTATGTAGCTATGAAGGCTGCAAATCAGTATGTATCATTTCAATGATATTTTACATTTGAAGTGAAGACTTACCTTTGTCTTGTAAGAAAAAATTTGTTTGCTATATAATTGGTAAAATATTTATAACTTACTATTTTTCTTTAAGACGAGGGGTAGAAGTCAACAGAAACTTTGATGGAAGTTTTGATAAAGCATCAAATTGTAGGGTTTGGGTTTTTTTTAATCTTATAGTGCTGAATGCAATTATAATGTGAAAAATACTATAATTTTAAACTTCTCTGGTGAATTTACAGACAGTACTTTTCATTGTCAGGGAGCTGATATACACCTCAAGTGATGCGTGCCTGCCTATGGAAGGGCTGATACCAGAATACAGGAGGTAGGTGTACAACAGGCATTGCAAGAGTGGTGGCAGTGGAACTGAGATGAATTTGGGGGGAAATAATATAAATAAGTATTTATTGTGTCAGTCTTGGCATACAAATGATCTAATCTATCTCCACTTTACTGAATCCCTCATGAGTTGCTTGGAAAGTATGTTGGAAAAATGCCTGGTATCAAAGTATTTCTTTTTTCTATACTTTGAGACACAAGGCAGTTTCCTGAAAAATTGAGGGACAAGAAATTGTCATTAGGCTCTCTTGTGACTATGACATATGGCAATCTTCTCAATGCTTTAAAATGAGATGTCATTTATATTGTTGCAAAATCATCTCTGATCCTGTAAAACACGCTAAAATGGGTTCTGAATAAAACACCATTTGTGACGCTGAAAGCAGTAGAACCAAATTTTTAGGCGGCGATCACATTTGAGTGCTATTTCTAGAAATTTCCTCAGTTGTAAAGTAATGCCTTGAACGTAGAATACACTGAACAAATGAAAAGCTAAGGAAAATATGCACAAAGATGTGCAGACAGGTATCTCTGTAGAGTATCGGGGAAACCAGCTGTACCCAATCATGTATGTGATCTGTAAGTCTGAGCTTTGGGTGCGGACCCCAGACCTGCAGAAACACTTCCAAATGGAGCAGCAGGATGGTGCCCTTCATCTCTTCTCTCCAGTTTCCAACCACTAATGGTGCGTCGAGATAGTTTACCCCAAAAATGAGTATCGCTATACTAATGTAGTACAGCAGTGCTGCTGTGTTGCAATTAGATAGTTTTTTACCTCTGCCTATGAAAAGACAGTTGTCAGCGTAGGGTCTGAAATAGGAAGAGATGAGAGAATTTCAAATTCTGTAGTTTAAGGACCAAAGTTATGGCTGGTTGGTTTTGTGAAGGGAAAGGTATTAAAGAAGATGCAGATACATATATTTGTATGAATTAGACCATTCAGAAGATTATCAGCATGCTGGATTTATACTTAATCTACTAGTAGAAATAAAAAAAAATAAAATTAAATACCTCAAAACAGACAAGCAGGTATGTTTTCGCTTAGGTTCCCTCCCCCCCTCTTATTTTACATCTCCGTAGATTTACTAAAAACACCTGCTAACACACTGAAACCCAATTAAGCACAGGTTAATGCAGCCCTGCAGTCTCCTGCCTTTCACCCGCCCGGTTACAGAGGGACCCCCGCGGCACTGGAGCAACGAGGGTTCCAGCAGCCGCTTCAGCCTTTCCCTTACTGCTGTTCACAGAGCCGCAGCGAGCGCTCCGGGAGGCCGGGTCTCCCCGGGCCCCCTTGTGCCTCTCGCCCCGCCGGGGCCCTGAGCTCCGCGAGCGCAGCCGCTGGTGAGGCGACCGGCCCAAACTGGCCGCCGCTCGCCGCGCTCTTCGGCGCCGCCTGCCGGGAAGCGGCTCCGGCGGCCGAGTGCTGCGCGGCAGCCCCGCGGCACAGCGCCGCTCCCCGGCCGCTCCGCGCCCTGCGCCTCGGCCAGCGCCGCCCCCTCCTCCGCTCGGACGGCGAGCGCGGCGCGGCGCGGCATGGAGCGGCTGGTGGGGGCTGTCTCTTGGGCGGGCAGGTAGCGAGGGCCTGCTCCGAGCCCGGGCGCCATCGGGGGCTTCGGGACCCGCCCGCCTCTGCAGCCGCCGGGGACAGGTAAGGGGAGCACCGGCAAAGGCCGGCAGGTCGAGGGCTGCTGGTTGCCCGGGGCGGACAGGGAGCTGCGGGCGGGAGGCGGGGGCCGCGCGGCTCGTCGGCGAGCGGAGGCCCCGGCGCGGAGGTTGGCGAGGGGAGGTGGCGAGCGACGGCACCGGCCCAACGGCTACTGAGGACGGCTCGGGGAGGCGGCGAGCGGCGGCCCCGGCCCGGCGGCAGGTGAGGGCGGCGCGGGGCGGGCAGCGGCCTTCGGGAGCCGGTCGGTGCCAGCCATCCCCGGAGCTCGGGAAGCGCCGCTTGCGGGGCCCTCCGCTGGCGATGGAGGGCAGGGGGCCCGGCGTTCCCGTTACTCGCGTTATTCCTAACGGCCAGGGCAGGTCTGATTAACCCAGGCGGTGGCAGGATTACCCGAAATACCAGTTTTTCAGGTGAGGAGCAGGAGGCGCGTTGGGCGTTTGTAACGGCAGAGGAGGCTGTGGAGCAGAGGTGCAGCCGTTGTTAGCCCTGGAGTGAGGAAGAGAGCAAACTCCCATAGCATGAGGGGTTTTAAGTTGCCCAGAGAGCGCAGTTGTCTGCAAATCACAGATTTACTGGATCCTGGCCTGTAATACTGCCCTTCCTGGTGTTTCTGACACCTGAGGCGTACAGGGGTGAGGTGAGATGGCCTACGGTACCCCTTTAGGGCTCCCTGGGTTTTAGCTGTCCCCAGGCCCTGCAGGTTCCCCAGCACCTTCGCTCTGAGGCGGCTTGGAGCCCCTCGGTGGGTTTGCCGTGTTGGCCAGACCAGGGAATGGGAGTGCTGGTGTGTGGGAGGGTGTGCAAGGCTGCCCCTGTGGTCAGACGGGTGGTGGCAGAGCTGGGTGAGGGCAGCTGGTGATAGCCGGTGTAGCCACAGCCGTCCACTGGGATAGCGGAATAAATGCGAAGTGTTTCACGGGGTTTCGGTGCGCTCTGTGGTTCTGGATAAATCCTGTGCTGCTACAAGAATGTGCTGGTCCTGTGGGAGAAACTACCTTCTGGATGTGCTTAGCACAGCAAACTCTGGAGCAACAGATACCACCAGGTCCTTCTTTGCCTGAAACACCTTCTGATCTAAGTAGGCAGGAAAGACAAACTGTTGAGGAGGGGCTGTGGCTGGCATGGACTAGTAGAGCTAAGGAATAAACAGGTTGCTTCAGGATGAAAGCTGTGCTCGGTTTCCCGTGTTCTTTCACTCATAGCAGCGAATTGTACCCGCCTGATTCTGCAGTGTTCTGAATGAGGATGTGTTTTACTGGTGGAAGATTTGTTAACTAAAGTCCACCACAACCGATCGCGCATTCACATTGGTCGCCTTTGTTTCATCAGCCAATTCGTTTTCATGTGCAAATTGGAGAAACAGTATGTGTGGAAAAAACAAAGAAGTTTGTAAATTTTAATCTATTCACCCTGGGAAGCGATAAAGGAAGACACAGGGGCAAAGATGCTGGAGAGACATACCCCAGGGCAACTCCAGGGAGACTTCTGGGCGGTTTAGTCTTGCTGGAGGAAAGCAAGCTATAGTAATTGTGATCTCTAAAACACTTCTTTTAAAAATTGACTATATGGGAAGGTCTGCCCTTTCTGTATGCCTGTTTCTAACTTGCTTTTGCTTTAATATGTTATTTTTGTGTTTAATTTCTGAAGCATAGTTCGGGATAGCCCAGCAACACACCTCACTAGTTGAGGGCGAGTAACTTAAAATCTCATCTATCATTTGTTTAAGATAGAAAATGCAATAAAGAGCGGGGAAAGCCAGAGAACTCACAGAGATTGTTTCTATTTATGTTTGTTTGTCGCTAAACATCCTTTATTTAAAAATGTTCTTAGATATCTTAAAAGGAGCTCTTTAGATCTATCTAGCTTTTATCATGAAATAAACAGAACTTTCTGCAGTACGTGGTGTAAGTTTGATTGAACCTGGAGAAATCTGTTTCTAACCTGAGTTGGGTGGTCTCTGATTTCTGGAATATAAAGCACTTGAATGTAGGCTGGCCGCTTCTTTCTGTGGGGACCCTTACTTGCATAATAGACAAACAAGTCTTTGCAGCATGCAAAGTCACCTTACTGGGAATTTATCGTTGTTATGTCTTGTGCCTTGCTGTTTAGATTTTGGATCCTGTTACGTCACTCTAATGACAATTTAAAATTATTTTTTACCTTTGTGATTGCATAGCAACAGCTGGGGGGGAAATAAGCAGTAAGCAACTGCAGGAGGTTTTAATTGTGTTGTTACAACGCACATCCACTATTGTAAATTGTTGTACTTTGGAAACAAATGGCTTTGTAGAGAGGCTACAGATCAGAATACAGCCTGGCTTGGTGTTTGTCACACTGATAGCACAGTAGCAGAAGTAGCGGCTCGCTTCAACCACAGACTGATGTAATACATCGATCTGTTTGCTCCAAGTGGAGAGAGGGGTGATTGGGGCTGAACTGTGGTTCGAGTTCTTTTCTAAACAGCTAAATACAAATAGGGGGCTCTTCTTCAGGTGGTTGATGGTGACTAATTTGGAGAAACTGTGAGGCAGAGGGAAAGGGGAGTTGGATGTCCCTGGCAGGGAAAGATGTCTGCCTAACGTTTGTATGAATCTGAGAAATGCAGAGCATCCATATTACTGTAAGAATGACTCATCAAACAGATGCAGTTTTAAGTGAAGGACTGGTATATGCAGACAAAATGATCTAGAAGATTAAATATTTTCCTGTTTTTCACTAGTTGTAGTATGTTTTGTTGTATTCTGTTAGTTACTTTCTTACTCCACAGTCAGTTTTCCTCACCAGTCACCTCTGAGGAAAACACACTTGTATTTTTGCAAATTTTAAAAACTTGCCAAATGAATACTGCCGCACTATTATGAATATAAAATTTTACCTTTAAAAGTACTGCATACTGTTTCATTTTGCTGTTGTAAATTGCTTGACTTCTTGAGCCCAATTCAAATACATTTGCAATGCTTGCAAGCCATAATAAAGAACCAGGTGTCATATACACTACCACCACCCGTCATCACCCTGTTTTCTGTATGGCTTTGAGAGGTAAAAAAGACAAGCCTGTTGCATTTTCCAGGTGAGTGCGCTCTCCGTTGAAAGTGTCTTCCGCTACTCTGAATATCCTCGGTTACTTGATTTATCAAAGCATTTCACAAGAACTGTGCAGTTCTCCGCCAGGGTCTGCAGGCTAGGTCAGAAAAAAGAGTGGGCATGGCTAAATTGTAGGGAGCTGCCCTAGTCTGTGCTCCGGGGAGGGGGATGAAATAAAGAGTTAATCAAAACTAATTGGTTTCAGTGGTACTATGTTCTGTATAATGTGCTTTCTGATAGGCAAGAGTTGTTAGAACAGATAAGAAAGTCTGTATTTAAGAACAGATAAAAAAGAATGTATTTTCTAATTCACCGTTCTGCGGAGCCATCTGGAACCATGAACCAATCTGCAGATAAGACTTGTACTTAGTTTCCAAGGTTTCTTTTTAAAGCAGTTTGTCATAATCTGATACCTAAGTAGTTATAACGTTAAAAGAAAAATGTTTTTAAAATATATGCTGAGGCTGCTTTGGCGTGCAGAAGCAATTTTTGTACATAATGTTCTGCGAAGCTTTTTTTTTCTCCAGGGTTCTTCCCAACTTCATTGTTGTGTTACAAATCAGCATATGGCCTAGAGGTCACATCATTTTAACAGCGTTTCTATGTAGTACTTTTCACGTGGTGTTCTTGAGACATTTTATATCACATCCGTGTTTGACAGGAAAATAAATCTAGCACCTCTATAAGATTGTAATGGGGTTCTGAAAAGGGTATGCTTGATAGTATGAATTCCGTGTTATTACATGGTTCCTTTGATCAGCGTGTTGGTTTTCTTTATTCACACTTACGGGAACTGTTTGTGTTCAAGTGGGAATTGCATCGCTCTAGGTTTGACACTGATTTTTCACTTTGCTTTGAAGTGCCAACTGCCTTCTCAAAAGCCTTGATATTCTATTTCAGTAATCAAACATTAATTTTTTGTTACCTGGTGAAAACACAGATAGAAAGGGCAAATTCAATGTATAACTAACCTTGAAATATTTTTTTAAACAATTGCATTATAAATCTCGTTTTACACAGTCTGACTTATGCAATGTTCTTTTTTTGTGTGTGCTTCAAGTATCAAGTGCTTTAGTCTTTTTTTTTTTTTTTAAGATCTGTTTTTTGTCCTATGTGTAGATGGACTGAGCAGTGTAAATCATTCGTGTGCATTCTGTACCAAGTGTGTCTGGAAAAGACATATATACGAGTTGGTATTCTTGCATTGTATATAGTGCATTTTAAACACTGATTTGCTTACCTTACTTTGTATAAACAATATGTATATGTGAGCAGATTTTAGTAAAAATTTTCAAAATATTTGTGAAAAGAGAGTTTGGAAGTAAGATTTAAGGAAACATTATGTTTTCAGGTTGAAAATACCCAAGCATTTTTGATATGAAATCCTGGACTACTGGTAATTTCCCAGCAGACATGTTTCTGTTATAGCCTTGCAATGACATGACTCTTTTTTTTGCAGTTCCCATGGCAACAAGGATTTTTGAGCTGCAGAGCAGAATACTGTATATGGTTTGAGGGGGTATAAATTTTCTTTATTACAGAAGAAACTTTGATCCATGAAAGCTGACCAGGCACCCTGCTGTCCCCCCCCGTCCCTCCCCCCCACTTTTCCCTCCTCTTAATAATCTGTGTTTTGCCTGTAGGATTACACATAAATGTGAATTCCTATTTGACAAGAATACAGTCACTAGTTCTAATTTTTGACATAGTATGAGGTTGTGGAAAATTTGTAAAGGCTTACTGTAATGATAGCATGAGAAGTGTGTCATCTTCCAGTTGGGAGTCTTGACAAACAGAAGGCCATTGTATATGCATATAAATCTGTATGTGTATATATTTGTGAACATTGTGTATGTGCATAGAAAGTAACAAGAGTTGAAGTTGCTCAGGATTTGCATTGGCTTTTGCTGAAGAATCTCAAATTCTGCTAAAGAATCTCAAAATACTGTGCCTGATTGACAAACTAAAATTTGTTAACAGTGCAGTAATCTTGTGTGGTTTTGTGTGTGTCTATCCCTCACCTTCTCAGATGAATACATGGGTGGTATGGGATCTTTGGGAGGTATCCTGAACCAGATAGTTATAGGAGAAGCCTTGATAGAGAAACTATGCTTAGGGCATGGGTCATTTTTTTTAAACTAGGTAGGTTTTCTCTGTTGTTGTTTTTCTTTTTGAGCACTCATTCAAAAAAAATAAGCCAATTCAGATTTGTCGAGTTCCCTCCACACACCCCTGGTGTAGGTTGGCTTTTTTTTTGTTTTGCTTTGGTGGTTTTGTTTTTGTTTTTGTTTTTTCACCTGGTAGAAAAGAAAATGGGAATGACATAGTTACTGAAACAAACAACATAGGTAAGCTAGGCAATTACTGTTTATGTTGTAAAAGCCTCTGAATAGTAGAACTAGGAAAGATATCTTCATGACATCTGAAAGGCAATTTAGAGATGCATTAAAAACAAATTTGGGAAGTAGTGTCTGCTGCCAGTGGCCTGCTGGTCTTCCTGTGGTTTGGGCTGGGAGACCTCTGTCTCTCCCTACCACCAGCACTGCACACACGGGTAGGGTTATTATGGAATCATGAAAATTAATAAACACCACATTGATCTCTGCAACTGAAGCTGCTTATCCAAAGACATGCAGTTCTGCTGGAGAAGTATTGTACAGGATTAGGGCAACTTCGGTAATAACTTCATCCAAATATCCGTTTGTGAAAGATTTTTCATTACTTCTATCACCTGTGTATGTCATAGCTGTGACAAGGTAACTTAGAACTACATAAGAGAGAAACTGCGCTTCACACCCATACCCAGGCGTGAATACCCTGAATGCATTGAAATATGAGACAATATCAGTTTCTTCAAGTGAAGATAGAAGCTCTGAAATGATTAATTTTTATTCCCCGCCCTCACACATCCTCCAGTGGCCTTCTAGGTGATGGATTGAACATGGTAGGTGCCATGTAGTTTAGGCCTCTGTATCACCCTTCTCATGAAAAACAACTTTCAGATCAGTTCAGTGCTAATATTGAAAAAAAGCTTATAGCCTGCAGCAGAATACTGTAAGTGATTTTGGGGCATCCTTATGTTTGGGAATTCAAGAAAGTCGGGCTATGAAAATTGGAATTTTGAATGTGGGTCTGCAAAGATTTATGGCGACTGATAGCATCTGGCAGTGTGTGTATACCACCTCCTCCCTGCCTCCCAACACAACTTCAACCTGTTTGTAAGAGCTTGGAGGTTTATTTTGATATTTGTTTTTCTGGCTTTGCTTGTAATACTAGGCAGTGCAGTTTTTCACTTAATAACTTGTCCAGTGCTCCCTGAAAATGCAAGAGAAAAGATATTTGTTAGCTTGGGCTTTATGCTTAAGAAACGTGCAAAGTTTAGCAGAAGGGATCCCTTAAATGCAATTTAAAAATAAGAAGAGCTGTGAGTTGCAATGGCAGATATTTTCCATTGTATATGGCAAGGCCTTCATCTGCATGAAGCTGGATGAACAGGTCAAACAGCTAGCTTCTGCATTGCTGTTGAGACACATTAGGAGGAGTGACAGTGTGATGACATAATCTGACCCCAGATTGTTCTCAGCTATAAATCCTCTGGTTGCAGTCTCCACTGTTCCTCAGAATGTGCTGTTCACGTTTAAGGGCTTTTCAGATCATCTCCGTCACCATCTGCTGCATAATGGAAACAAAACAATTGTGCTGTGTGTGGAGCCAGCTGACTCCCTGAGTGGAGATGGAGGTTTGCAAAATACATCTTGTCTCTAAGAACTTGTTTGTCTGGTTGGTCTCATTGACATACTGTGCGCTAGTCACTAGGCTGTCGTTATGGATGAAAAATAAAACGAGGTACTGACTCATTTACAGGGACATACACATTTTTTCGAGCAGATCTGATACTGCATACTATATGTGTGTTCTAATGCTTGTGTACAAGCAATACTGCACATCCTAATGCCTCCCTAATTAGGAGAAGGGAAACATAGTCCATATGGGAAACATCTTGTCAGCATGAATATATTGGTAACATTGGTCCTGCATGGGCAATGAGAAGATAAGCAACAGGATCTCTTAACTGCAAGCATTCACTAGGTGTCAGTGCATGATCACACTGAACTGATCTTCTTGCTGCTAAGTTCTTTGATGATTGTGGTACCTCCCTTATGAATAGGGATTTTAAAGAAAATTTGTACTTTTGTCTCCAGAATGTAGAATAACTAATGATTAAAAGTAATTAATCCAGTCTTGGTTTTAGGAGCAGTCTGATAAAAGCGCTGATTTAAAAAACAAAACAAAAAAACCAAGTTTTGTGCTTAGTAAAGGTAATTTAAAGTCTTAGAATAGCCCCTGTGTTGATTGTTATCTAGCTTTCTTGTCAATATCTGGGATGTTACTGATCAAACACTCCATGTGATACTGCTGATGATCCTGTGTGTGACTAAAATTGCTATTATGATGAGGAAAAACTAGTTTTCAGAGTGATACGTTGTCTGTAACACAAACACATTAACTTAATTATTTGCAAAGCTATTTTTTCCCTTAAGGGATGTAAAAGATCAAGTCTGTGAAAGTCATTCAAAGTGGAGGAAAACCCCATGAATATAGCTAAAATTGCCTGGTTTTCTGTAAAAAACCTTTTTGTTCTCTTGCTGTATCGTGTCACTAGAATGAAATATCATGCTTATTAGAATGTCTTATATTACTTGCACCTCAATATTAGATTTTTTTTTTTATTCTTAAGCAGATTTAAATTCATAATATTTAGCCTAGTTTCAGTGATAGATAATCAGGGAATGTATCTACTCAATCTGTATGGAGTGACCAGCATTCATCTAGAATTTTAAATTGTTGCAAAATGTTTTTTTTCCTATCTTGTTTGGGAAAGTATTCGGTAAAAACTGTACTGTAGTAGGTTAAAACAGCAAAAATAGTAATTCACTTGATAAATGCAAATGCATGAAATGGCTTCCCTTTATATTCCAGTTCATGCTGAACTTTTCATATTATATTTTATTTATTTATTTAGACCACTTAGTGACTGGTAAAAACATTTACATGTTACCCTTTTATATCTAATCTAAGGGAAGTGTTAATACTAACACTAATAGATAAGAGTGGTTAGTTTGATTACAAATACGCATTTTTTCACTCATGCTTAACACTATATTGCTACATATTCAGTATGTAGCAGAAACACTGATGTGATTGTTTGATGGCCTACCTTTAGTATTTTCCCTATTGTTGTAGCTGTATGAGTGTATCTTTGGTGCCATCTTTGTTTATTCAACCTTTTGTTTATTCATACTGTGTAACTGTCAGATAGAAACTGTCTGATCATCAGACAAAGGCATATTTCTTCCACTCCCGTGTCTCTCCGGTTACATCATGCACTGATATTTAAGGACCGCATCTCTCACGATGGGACACAGCTATTTACTCCTCCAGGTTTTAAGATTAATTCTGGTTGAGCTTGTATAAGAAGATCCATAAAAGATACGGTAGGAAGACTGTAGAGATTAAAACAGACCATTGTCTAACATACATCTGTCCCTTAAACAGACATATTGTATATAAACACATATAACAAGATCAAAATATATGACAGCTTGAGTGACTTCTCATTGCATGTGACTCTGTCTCTGAACACTGAATGAAACCCCATTCTCCAGCTTCAATTGCTCATTAACTTCACCAGAATTATTAACTATTCACAATGCTGCAAAAGAGAGCAGATTCTGCCACTGTCTTAACAATTGTTCCTAACTAAGGCTTAAGAATTTATGTACTATAAATGCTGGTTTTTATTTTTTATGACAACTCTGGGATTCTTCCAGGACCTCTCTTCAGCAGTTGATCAGTCTATAAAGAGATCTCTCTGCCCAGTGACAAAATTTTTATTTTGCCTTGTTTGATATGTCTTGGGAAATTTATTAAAAGTAATTCCTGGTGCTTGCTTTCTACTGTCCTGCTTTTCATTGCCAACCATGACATTCTGTTGGTATGGTTCCTTTGAAGTTTGTGATTCTGCTAAGCATTTTCTTGCAGGCCTACTGCAGCACTGAAGGTGATTAAAAAGGCATTTGCAACTCAGGAAATCAATTTGATGGTTCTTTGCAGCTGCAGCTTTTAAAGTAATATATACTGTGTTTTTAGCACAGAAAGTGGAGCTTGTGCCTTTGCAAAAAGAAATTCAGTCATCCTGCATTTCAGTGGAATTTCAAACCTGGTGAAATGGACATACTAGCATAGTAGGATGCCTGAATTTCTGAGCTGCTTTAGTGTATAGGCAGCTGCATGCTACAGAGAATCCAAAGCACTGATCCCTCTTCTATGGGTGGACTGTTCATGTAATTGGATTTTTTTTCTTTTACCAATGATAGACATGTACTTGTTTATTGTAGTTAAGAGCTCTTCCTAAGAAAGTGAGAGACTTGGTTACTGTTCTTTCCTTAGCCTGTAAGTGTTCAAATCCACACGTGCATGTTCCAGAAATGTACCAAAATTGGCAAGCTATAAAATAATTTTGGGAAGATAGTGCTAAGCAGGGGTCTGTCTTTTCTTTTGGGTGATACTGGATGAAAAGGGGCATAATTCTTTAATATTGAGTCGTTCAGTTGCGTGGAGGGATGTCTGGGTTTTCTTCTTGACAAGATTGTTTTGGAAATAGGGACTAGACTCCTTTTCCCACCCAAGTGAGTGTTGTCTTCTAGAACTCTTTTGCAAATCTTTATGCGAAGACACAGGTGGATTGTTTGCAGAACACTGTTTTCTTTGGTGTGGCTAAAGTTCGCATCGCTTGGGGAACAAGTACATTTTAATTTAGCAGCAAAACTATGCATTTGACGTTTTGAACTCCACCTTAGCTATGACAGAGTGAAAAGGTAAATAATCTTTCTTGTTTCAAGGAGCATGACAAATTGGACACCTGCTGAATCATTTCTTTATCATTTTGTATCATTATCTTATCTTTTGTATCATTTCTTTAAAGTTTTTCCCCTCTTTTTTTAACAGGTCTGCTCCTTACAAGCTTTATATTTGATTACTTTTCAGTAGCTTACTTTAATGCTGTACTGGTCATCTGTTAGGATTTAAGATCTTTAATGTTTCTTGCATGTACAGTTGTACCTTAAAGAGCTAATTACGGTTTTAAAAAAAACCACAACATACTAGAAAAAACAGAAATGGAAGAGGTGAAGGAATGGCTCCCAGAAAGCAGTAGTATTGAAAGGCTGGTAGGTACTAGTTAGTTACATGTCCCTATGGACTGGACACAATTTCCTCAGATGGTCTCTTTCCCTGTGTGTTTTGGTGAGCTGCGCCTTGACAGCACTGGGGAAAAACGGTGAGTACGATCAATAGCAACAGTGCATGGCCTTTCTGTGTATGCATAGGGTAAAAGAGGAACTCCTTCAAAGACTTCTGGAATTAAGTTTTGCACAAGTGTACTTAAAAATGTAGTACTTGTATTGGTAGAAATGTACATGTTTGTAAGGGTGGTGAGGCACTGGAACAGGTTGCCCAGGGAAGTTGTGGATGCCCCATCCCTGGAATTGTTCAAGCCCAGGCAGGATGGGGCTTTGAGCAACCTGGTCTAGTGGAGGTGTCCCTGGCCATGGCAGGGGGGTTGGAACTCAATGATCTTTAAGGTCGCTTCCAACTCTAACCATTCTATGATTCTATGTATTTTGGTATTATCCCTGTTCTTAATGTTTTTCTACATTTCCTGTCTGACTTAGATGTTTGTAACTAACTGCAGTGTAGCTGCTTAAGCGTAGAATATTCAGCTCCACAAGTTTATGTTTTTGGACTTTTTATTATGTTCTAGTACTCTCTGCAATGAAGATTTCTGAAAAAACTACTGAAGTCTGTCAAAAGAGGAAAAATGTTATGGTATCTGTTATTTAACAGACTTCCAAGAACTTTTGAATACACGGACATGCACATATGATCTCTCAAATCAAATTTCAAGCATTTTCTCTACATGCAGGTTCAATAAAAACGTTTGTGGAAATCAATTACCATGAGCATTCCATGTAAACCATGCTTGCTTTCAAATAGGAACTTTGATCCCATGACAGAAATACAGGTGTTAAGGATTGATGTTCCTTCATCAATAAAATCCCTTATTCGTAGTTTTAAGAGTGGGGAGGTGAGGAGAGGGAATATATCTTACTCTTTCCATGCATGGTCTTTGGTATTTATCAAAGTAATTATTAATAAAAGAATTTAAATCTCCAAGTAACCCAGGACACATGGAAGTGTATATTTTTTTTTTTTTCAAGCATCTTTATGCATGATTGCCAGCTAGGTCAGAACTGGCTTGACTCAATCATCTTAGGGGTTTCGTTGAGCTAGTGCATTAGTGGAGGAAGAAGAAATATAAATAAAAGAAGAAACTTGTCTAACCTGCAAAATAAGTAGAAAGAAAAAAAGAACCCTTATTAGTCTTTCAGGTGTTCAGCTGTGGTGACTAAGTAAGAATGCATAAGGCGCCTGTCATAGCAATGAAAGTGGTGTATTCCTCCCTGACCTAGCTGTCAGTCTGTGTCTCCCTTCCTTCCAAAAGGGGGTAGTACCTCATCTTTTTTCTTACTGTGCTGTGCCAGCATTATGCTCTCCACTGGAGCAGATATGGCTGAAAACCAAGAATTTTTTTTTTTTATATAGCTAATAAAAGCTGGGTTAGTAAACTTGTTGAGGTTTTCTTAATTTTGCCTTTCAGTCTTGATGTCTAGATTATGGTTGAAACGAAACTTGATTTTAAAGTCTGATCTTTTAGACTCGAGAAGTCGATTCCTGATTTTGGGAAGAACTTACTT
This sequence comes from Numenius arquata, assembly GCF_964106895.1. Taxonomy (NCBI): domain Eukaryota; kingdom Metazoa; phylum Chordata; class Aves; order Charadriiformes; family Scolopacidae; genus Numenius; species Numenius arquata. The sequence goes on from NC_133578.1 coordinate 21,063,226, forward strand.
GAGTTAGTCGTTGTTATGTAAATAATTAGAATCGGAAATAATTTCCATGCTAGAAAGCTGCTTTTTAAGATAGTCACAGATGAATTAATGGAAATCTATGTATACTTGTGTGCAGAAGTTCTTCGCTTACTTTTTTTTCTTTTGTGTCATACTATACCACTTTTGATTTCACTGAAGGCATATGACTGTACTCTTGAATTGATTGAAGGAATATAAATGGATGTTGGTAAGTGGGTGGGAGTCTGAGGAAGTTGCAGTTTATGTAACTTGCATCTCTAAGAGGTGAAAATTAGTCTGCCTTGAATATGTTTCTCAATTTTGCTCTGAGATTTCTTCCCACGTGGTGCTGTTTTCATGGAGGTTTTTTTCATGGTGTTTTTTATACAAGATACATAGGGAGAATTTGTTTTGGTTTTGCTTTGTTTTATTTATCAAGGAGTAAATTAAAACTTACCTACTGTAACAGAGGTGCTGCAGGACTGTTTCTTTTAAAACTCATGAAGGAACTTACACACTCTGCTTTCAGCTGCACAGCAAGCAGTGTTTTTAGTCTTTTTCTTTTTTTTTTTCTTTCCCTCTCACCATATTAGAATAGTCTTTACAGCTCCTTAATAGTTAATTCCTCTTAAAGTAACATGTATTCAACTGTCAGATGCACTGACCACTGTGGTCACTTTCTAGCATCCCTGTGTGCCATCTAGAAAGGGCTTGGTTTGTTACTGCTTTAAACTGGAACATGCACTGTTCAGCACAGCTCCTTCAGACACAGCAGTCTTCTAGGTTCTATTAAAGAGTAAAAATGTATGAATGCTGTGTTAAAGTAATCCTATTCTTCTTTCCTGAAGCACTTTCGATTTTCAAACTATAGGGTGATGTGTTTTCCCTGTGCATCACCCATAATTATCCAGCTGCTTCTCCAACCTGAACAGTCATCCCTTCAGGCTTCATTAAATGCAGTCAGTAGGGCATTGAAGCCAATACAGCTTGTTGTATGGCTTCTGCATTTTAATATGTTGCTATCTCTGACTGCGGAGTTCTGGTTTCTTTAGAGGCTCATGGAAACTATCGTACATGTCCTATTTGATAGCTTCCCACTATTTAAACCTCAGACTACTGGATTCCTGCGTGCCTTGAGGGATTTCTAAGGCTAGTACGTGATGGCATCTGTCGACCGTTTGTGAGAAAGGAACCTCAATTCTCCACTTGTTTTTGGTTATAAATTGTAAGTAATTTCCTTGCAACGGCAGCAGCTTCAAATTAAGGAAACCTTGGCCTGGATTTCATAACCAAACATCAATGGGCTCCACTTCTTTTGACCACGCAGGATTCTCCCAGGCAGTAACCCTGAATAAGTCATACATAGTTCATTTATCACTTTCTTCTTTTTTCTCTATCAGGGTTTACTTTGCTTGGAAACCATGCTGGCACATTTCTTAATGGTACTAGATGCTGTGTTGCCACATGGAATTGGCAGTGGCTGTGAAATTCAGATACTCTTGTTGGTGCCTTCCAAGCTTGGTCGGTCCCTCGTCAAGGATCTTTCCACAGACACGTAGGATGCGGAGAAACAAGGCGTTACAATGTCTCTCTCTGTTCCGGAGATGTCACATTCCACATATTAGATCTACTACGTATCTTTCTTGGATCTTGCTAGCAGAATGGTGAATAAGATCCTTATTTCTAGACTATGTGGGAAAAATTTGTTCCGATGTCCTAGTAACAGTCTTTCAGGAGAGCTCTTATGCTGTAGGATATCTGACTTCTTCCAGCATTAGTAGGCGAGGTGACAGCCCTTTTGCTCCCAAGCCAGACGGTAGCTGCTGTTTTTCTTAGGCAAATGCCTGATCCTGCAGCCAGTAGCCTGTTGAACAAACTGTTACCAGTCTCAAATGTCTGCCTGTAGCTTCCTCTAAATACCGAGCTCCACATATGTCTTCGTTCAGCAGTATGTTAGAGCTGATCTCATGCCTGAGAGGTGTACAGTAATTGGTTTCTAATGAAGGACTATGTGATCAACTACCACAAAGTTACATAACCTGAGGACAGCTGCTGGGAGTCATGAACTCTATGGAAGCCTGCATGGATTATCAAGCAGACAGCAAGAGAGATGTTTCTTACCATCAATTGGAGTTCTTTTGAGATAGGTAAATCTACAAGTACCTTTTGCCCCTGGGCATTATCTCCCTTTCCTTTGCTCCTCCTTCTAAAGATTTGCATTTCAGAAGAAACTGAAAAGGTGCAGAAGATGCTACACAGTATCCTAAACATGAGAGCAGGTGGGAAACCAGCACATCCTGTATGAGATTGCTGAAAGAAAAAGTGGTCCAAGTTTGAAGTGAACATACATGTGAACTGTAGGCAACTGCAGTTACGGATCAGCTCTCATCCTCATCTCACTATTTACGTTGTTTGGTTTTGTTTTGGTTTGTGTTTTTTCCCCCCCCCAAAAATGTGAAATAAAGGCCAAAACCAGAAAACTGAATGCTGAACTTAACAAATCAAGGATCCTCTTTGATCTTGAACACTGTTGCAAACGGGTTTTAGTACTGATACAGCTTTAAAGAATTTTAACTCCTCTGTCTTTAAGTAAATCCTTCATGATTCTAGGAAGGAAACTGATATGTGCACTAAAGAAGCGAGTAGGAACCAGATATGGGGTAGAATAAAGGAGCAAGACTGGAAAAAATTCTGATAAAATAGAACAGCTACATTTTTTTATTTAAAAAAAAAAAAAAAGTAAGTAAAAAAGCACAAGGCCTAAAAAGTAAGATAACTGGACTACTGATGAAGCCTACCAAGGGAAGGGAGTGGAACAATTAACTCTGCTAAAGGAAGAGACTGAAAGCAGATAGCATAGGAAGGATCATGTTTAGTTTTAGCAGTATATGTTATGAAATAGCAGAGGTTTGTTTGAGGTTCTAATTATTTACTACACTGTGTCAGTTCATCTTTACAATCAGAGTTGTCTAAAGCATAAACAGTAAATGTTTTTTCCAGCATCCCTGAGTGTGGAAGTGTGCAAAAGACTAGGTGCATACCTGTATTCAAAAAGGACCCAATTTCCCTTTCTCCATCTCTGTGTACGTGTGATTATTTAGTCCAACAATAGCACTTTGGAGCCAGAAAGCATTGCTAAGACTTTGCAGGTGCTGGCTCTGGAAAGGGGTGCTTGGGTTCAGGCGCTGTGCCGGGGAGCAGCCTGGGAATGGCAGGGGAGCCAGAAGCCGAGGGTGACCCAACAGTACTGAGCAGGTCAGGGCTGGGCATGGCCACCAGACTGAGTCAGGGGCCTGGTGGCCGGTCTGTAGTGGAGAGGGGAGGTCTGTGGTCATCCCCTCTGGGTGAAGGTCCAGGCATGGTAGCAGCAGGGTGGTAGCGTAGCTCAGGCAATGGGCTATGGGCAAGAGGCTGAATATAAAAGCGGTGTCCTGACGAAGGGTGGGCAGGTCTGCAGCAGGGCTGCTGCTACCATGCCCTTTGGTGGCCACCAGCTGCTCTGGCTGGAAGCTGGACTTGTGTCCAGGTAGCCAATTCTCCCACTGCCAAGGGGGAATTTGGCTACCTGGACACAAGACCGGCTTCCAGCACCCTGACGTACTAGCAGAAATTAATTTCATGTATCTAAAATGCATTTATCTAGTCAATGACTTAATTTTTGATGTGCAAAGTGGGGCGAATTTCACAAGGGCTCTCTGAATGTTGTATAGAACTCTGGGGAAATGGGCAAGCATAGGTGATGGAGATGGCGCAGACACCACACTGCTGGGGAGGCTTATGTGTGCAGGGCTTGAAACATCAGCCTACTTAATGATAATAATTTTTTGTAGCAAGGCTATTGGTGTTTTATTTTAGAAACACTGACTGTATTAGAGTTGCTTCATTCTGGGACTATTTTAGGTGTTGGGTTTTTTGTTGTTAATAACCTCCTTTTTTCATAGATTTTGCAAGGCATTCTGATTTACTTGTTTGTACTGCTCATTTCTCTGTGATTAGTTATACTAACAGTGCTTCAGGGCTGGAACAGCCTTGCACCTTGCATCTGTATTGAAAAGATTTTTATTAAATCCAGTTTTAAGACTATGACCCTGTATGTCCATGTGTCTCCCTCAGCTGTCAGGCTGGTTGAGAGAGGAAGCCTTGGTGCTCAACTGCAAATTTCTTCCTGCAGATAAAAGAGAAAATAAAGCTGAAGATGTCTTCTAGCCAGTGGCTTACAAGGGCAAAATGTCTGCCTAGATTTTCCTCAGTGTTCCCCAGAGTTTCTTCCTACTAAAGAAAATTATATTGATTGTCTGGATTTTAAACCTAATAGTTATTTTATTTTTTTAATGCTTGCAGGAATGGATTTCCATTTTTCTAGGCATCTAGGAAGAGGTTTTGTGTTACACTGAGTAATTTGGTTAAAGAGACACCTACTTTACTTGTTAAGACAGAATCTGAATGTTATGCTTAGGATCCACTGGTAGTTTGTTATAATAAGACTGACAGCTCATTTTTTCAGAAGCTAAAACAGCTGTTACTTTATAGTGAAAGTATGCTAATTGGTATAGTCTTGCTGTGGTTAAAGATCAATAATTCAGTGAAGAGGATAGATGCTCTTATTTAGAGGAATTCACAGTTAATTTTATTGGAAAGCCATAGCTGAAGATTGAAATTTGTAAACACAAAGGTATTTGCTGGCTTCTGCTGTGTAACATTTTCCTTTCAAGGGGAAATCCTGGAGTACAAATGTTTTGATGTGGCAGTAAACACTACCTTACCTAAAACTAAAGACTCATTCTTGATTTTGATTTTAACTTTAATGAAATAAATCTGATGCTGTTGTCTTTAGCTAAGCTAATACTGGATTTATATTGATAAATAGAAAATATAAATTCCCCCATCTCGGAAAACATGTTTTCAGCTATATTTAAGGGGCTACAAATAGGCCTAATAGTATATTTGAGGCACATAAATTAAAAATTTTTCACCCAGTCATTTTTTGGATTTGAATTCTTACTTATGTAGAAAGTTTTGTGTGGACGAAGTTCACACAGCACATTGGATTTTGGCTTCTGTATTATAAATACAGTAAAATAAACATACATGCACCAATAATACAGGTAGAGTTTATATAGGTAGAACTTCAAGAAGAATTATCTAGTAATTATTCTCTTTGAGGCATTTTGTAAATCCTGCCTCAAGCAGAAAGAAAATGTATTTAGCAGAAAATTACCGGCATCCATCTCTGAATTATTCTAATTTGCATTGAGATTTCAGATTCTTGCCTTCTATAAAAGCACCAATGTTATTTTGATAATCTCAACATTTCTGAAATAGACAGCAGCACTCTTCGGTGAAGATCTGGATAACCGAGTCAGTCTCAAAGAATGTGTGCAGGCAGTAACTAGGTTGCTACAGCTGTTTGCTTGTTTTTTCCTTGCAAAAACAGCTGAAAGGGAGTATTAGTATTCACTAGTGGAGCTGAAGGTTATTAGTAGAGACTTATTTTTTTTCTTGTCTTTAAATTTTGTCATTACCTTCTAGTACAGAGCATCCTCACTGATTACTAAGTAGCTCATTAAAGCTGTTTTTTAGATGTGCTTTTTTGTTTTGTTTTCTTTTTGCTGTTTTTTCATTTTGCTAGCATGCAGATGGGGGTGGGGAGTGGGAAATAAGGGAGAGAGCATGTTCCAGAGGATGCCAGGATGACTTCAGTTATTGGATGACTGCTATCTGATGGATGGAAAAAGGAGGAGTAAACCTTTCAGTCTGCACTGACGGAAGCTGAAACACAGAAACCCGATTTACAGGTAAGGGTGAAAAAAAAATTCCTGTTCTGAATAGCTATTCTTGATCCTTGCCACAACATTTTCTGGGTGTAAAAAATGCATGTGCAAGCATCTTATTGTTTGTTCCTCATTAATGACTTCGAAGCAGCTTTTCAGGTTATCGTTTCTCCTGCCTAGCAGGTTTCAACTCATGTGAGATCCATAGACAGTGAAATCATAGGCTTGCCTGATGCTATCTAACAATTTCCTTATGTGACGGTATAGGCATTGCATCTCATTGATGCTGAAGTTGTTCAGTGAGCTGTAGGAAAAGAGGTTTTTCATGTGATGGAAATACTCGCTGTTGAAAATACAGTGTGTGCTACCAGCAGGAAAATAGTGCTGGAAGATCTAAAAATGTTTTCTTTGAGTTTGGATAGGAAAAGGACTTAAAAATTAATTGCTTCTAAAACTGTATGCCTTTTATTTGGTATTGAACATACAGTAAGAATGGCTCCTCAGAAAACTCTTAGAGGATTTTTGTGGATTTTTGCATTATTTTTAGGTTTGGAATGAATGTGGTTTGTAATTCAGTCATAAAATTATCTTTATCATAAAGAAAAAGCATGATGCATTTAATTAAATTATGTGTACAGGGCAGATAAATCTTGTAGTACGTACAGCAATTACGTGCCAGTTTTAATAAACTGTTGAAATAGCTTGTATGAAACCTGTTCTGCCGAGTTTACATGTTATCAGCAGTTGGTAGTTCACAGACACTGGGGATGGCAAGTAGCAAATAACTTGCTTGGTACAGAAAATAGATTTGTGTATCAAGCCACATCACTTGAGGATATAGGACTACAGGCAGAAGTCCTGGCCCCACTGAAAGAACTGAAGATTTTGATATTGACCTCACTGGGGCTAGTATTTCAATGTGTCATCTCTCTATTGCTTTATTTCTGTTTTACATGTAGCAAATACTTGTTATACTACAGGACCCTGTTTTGCTGATTTGAAGCAGAAATCATTGAAATAAATGAACTGTGATTATAAATTGTTGCCAGTGTTATAGGTGTGTGGTTTTTTTAAAGCAATTAGACATTTGCATTACTTCACACTAGTGATGGAAATAGCACTGTGGTGGGAAGTAATTTGTTTTAGATAAGTATATATTCGGTGTGTTTAATCTCTTGAGTATCTGCAGTAGGTCTTTAAGATAATTAAGTAACCTCACTATATATTTCTAATGTGACCTTTTTTCTGGAATTTCTTGACGTTAATTATAATATATTATTAAGAAATATATAATCTATAAGCAATTATTGGTATATATGTTTTGTGGAAGAGGTTCCTTTTTAAAATAATATAAAGCTGTTGTTAATTCTCATGACACTTATCCATGTCTTTTGAACGCTGTATTCTAAATTAATCCATTGATAGAAAGACTGGGAATGTTATTTTGTGAACAAATAGTTTTAATTAGTTAATTGTTTATGTTTATACTGCATAGAAAATATAATAATGGGATTATTTAGTTGTCACGTCCATTTATGTAGCACTGAAATAAAGGAAAAGATTAGAAGCTTTCTGCTTGGTTTGAGAGTATATAATCATAAAATATATTTATAAAGCTAAAATACTGGAATTTAGTTTTATTAAATTTCAGAGGTTAAAATCAGTAAATGCGTGTATCCATTTTTGTTGTATTCACTGAGAGTGAATGCCTTTAGAGCAGACCCAAAATTATTAAAAAGTGATGTTAGTAAAGAAAAACTGGACAAGGTCAGTAGAAGTCTTACTGAGTATTAAAGAGGACTGGAAGCAGCTTTGTGCTCTGTCCACTTATTTATACACCTTACCAGCTGCAAACATCTGGAGCTGTGTCCTTATCTCCTAACTGTTTCTTCAGAGAATGGAGCCTGATATGTTTGCTAAACAATCAGTCAATAAAAAAAATTTAATACCTTACAGCAAATGTCAGCAATTCACAAAAAGTCTAAGAGACTGATGAATTATATTTTTTTTTATACTGGAATGTGAACACTGGTAAATAATACTGACTGAAAATAGATGAGTTGCATCTTAACATTTGTTATTTGTAGTGAAAGGGTATGTATCTGAAAGCATAGGCACAACTGTTAAATTACTATCTCAAATCTATATATTCCAATCACTTTTCCGCCTCAAATGAGAAATCTGACTCAAAGCAGCTCCAGTAACAGAGAGGAGTTGATGAAAACAGAGATCTGGTTCCACATGTATTTAAATTATTCTGTCTCCTTGGAAACGCTGCTACTGCAGATGGATTTGGCTTTTGGTGGCTAAAAATATCTACTGCTTAATAATGACAGCATGAAAGATACTGAATAAAACTACTGTGTTGTCACTAGTTTTAAAGTTCCCTAATGATTCAGGTATTCTACGTGAACTGCAGATTTGCATTTTCTGTCCAATGTTCCCTACCATCTGCTGCCAGTATTCACCAGCTTGGTAGAAATGAGGTAAGCTCGTTATCCTTGGTTGCAAACCCTACTGAGAAGGGAGCATGTAGGTGGGAGGTAGGGTAGCCAAAGAGTCTGAAAGCAGGTAGAAAGTCAGAAAGAAGTTCATGGTGGTGTTGTGGGTATGTGTTGTGTAATATTTGAGGATACAGGCTTATTTCCAGTGAAGTCAACAGCCGGAAGAGTATGCTTAAGCCCTGCCTTTCTAAGTTAATAATTTGTAAATAAAAGAATGTATTTTTCTTTTATTTATTGCAGAATCTTTAGTGAATGTTTCCTTATCTGTTGTATGTATAGGTGATTGAAGTATCACACAAACCATTTTAAGTCAAATATTAAATTACCTTAAACAAACAAAAGCCCTAAATTACTAAAGAACTACTTGTAAGCAAGAAATAGCATTACGTTACTTAGCATTACTAAGAAATTTCATCCTTCTTTTCAATTCAGAAAGTGTAGCCACTGCTTTTTTTTTTTTTTTTAAATCCAGTTCTTTTTTATTTATTCCCTTCACATGTCATAACTTCTTTTATTGTTAGCTGGTATTCAATATATATGAAAAATACCACTTCGAATTTTTGATCTCCTTTTCCATTGGATGGCTTCATGCTTGTGCCCAGAAAACAGAACAATTGCCAAACATTTCCTCGGTGCTCCCTGGTGGGCTAAATATACGTTGTTTATACTTTTGTTTTGCTAGCATATATGGGTTTTGTTGTAGCATAGATCAAAATTGCTGATTAGTTTTCCATTATTGAGGCATTTTTTCCTGTTCTGCGGTGTCTCAAAGGCAACATTGAAATATTACAAGGTATTGTTACACATATAAATAATCCTCTGCAAATTAATACTAAAATCCATTTTTAGCTGACAACACGAGTAACAAAAAGTAAAAGTTGAATACTTGATTTTGATTAATTGAAATGAGTAAGAGGAAAGGACCTGGTATCTTTCATTCTATACGAGACTATTTACATATTAATAAGGCAGATTATTAATGGATTATAGAAACTTTTCAATGAGGACAATAAAATTTAATTGTAGCAGGCCTTTTTATTGAGAATAATTTGTTTTGTATTAAGATGAGCAAACCTGGGTTGCTTTAATTTTAAAACGCCCTTTCCTATAGTATGTGATTTAAGATTCTGTGGAGAAAGAGTAAATCTAAACATTATTTGACGAAGTCAAGGTGTGATAAGTTGCTGGAAGTAGCATCTGTGTGTTTTACAGCAGTAGTGAAGTTGTGCCAATTTGACATGAATCCTTTGATTTCTAGATATAGAAGCAGTTCTCATCCGCTGAAAGTAGTAATGAGAAAGTTTGTTGCACATTGCCTGTCATTATGTCTAGGTTGTGGAAGATAGTGATGATAACACAGAGAAAGTACTGCTTTTTTGTTTTGGTTTGGTTTTTTATAACAAGTTGCAAGCAGATGAGCTGAGATTTTCTGCCAGGCTAGGTTTTTCCAGCAATTTTCAGCATTATTTATTCATGTCTGAAGAGAGTTCTGTGCCATACAGCTAATATCAGACCACGTATGTGAACACGGACTATCTTACCACATTTCTCACTTTCAACCCCCCTCACCACCACCCCACCCTCCCCCAAACTACCTATTTATTTTATTTCTAAAGTCTAATCTCCTAAAATTAGACATTTTTAATCTGGTCACATGTAAGTAGTATCATTATTGTCAATAATGATGGCAAGAGCAAGGTATGAAGGATTTGGTCTTTTGTTATCTAAAATTTGCGTTTACACTCCCCTACCCGCCTCAGACACATGCAAACACCCCTCCATCCATAAACTGTTAAACTGGAAGAGTTTGCTCTTCTCTTTTCAGATAAGAGGAAAACCTAGTTGAGAGTTATTTTTGTAAGTATGTTCCAGTACGTTTTTTGTGTCACAAGTTCTTATTGCACTTCTTGGAGTTCAGATGTTCTGGTTTTGGGGTGTTGGGGTTTTTTTGTGTGTGTCTATGTGGTTGTGGTTTTTTTGGGTTTTTTGGTGTAGAGTGGTGCTTTTTTGGTGGTTTTTTTTTTTTGGGCGGGGGGGGGGGGGGGCAGGGACCATGAGGGTGGGTGTGGGTGTGTTGAGAAACTCTGTTAAACTCTACAGGTTTCAGAGGTGAGAATGGCTAACCCTGTGTCAAGATGCAGAGATCATGGGGAGAAGGGGTAAGATGTTGAATTCATGCTCTCTCTGATGGCTCTGATGGCAATGGTGAACGAGCAGCCAGGCTGGGTGTTAAATAGCATGCATGCAACAGGGACCTAAGTAGCATGTATTGGGGCTGTAGAGATGTGAAGGCCCCTTTGGGATATACCGGTCTTGACCGTGCTGTACTTTGGCAGGAGCATACTGAGATACACAAGATATCCTAACATGCTGTGCAGTTCCTCTGCAGGCAGTACAGAAGTTTGATGTTGATGAAAGACCAGTGTGGATGATCAGTACTGAAATAGGCCAAAGGCAGGTTGCAGTGTGCCAGTTAATATTACTACTTGGGCTAATCTGGGCAAAATTTATGTTAAAGACCACTTATTTCCAGCACTCTGTAAGTTGGTGGAATTTCTAATCATCCACAGAGATTTTGGGTGAAGAGATTTTAATTGATGAAATTTCATCATCAGAGCTTAAAACCTAGAAGACAAGTAGCCAATACCGGGTCTTCAGCAGTGTTACCTGAAGACTTTGAAAAGGACTTCGTGACAGGCCCAGCTAAAGGTCTTCTAGATGGCTTAGATGGAGGTTAGGTGGTATGAACCTGAGTTTGTGACCCAGCTTCAGCATGACTTTCTCCTCAATCTCCTGTTTGCCTCTCGGATTCAGTGTCATTTATGCATCTTTCAGTCTTGTAGGAACAGTTCTGGCTGCAGCACTCTTGGAAAATAGATGTAAATGAAACACAAACTCAAACTAAACAACTTGAGTGGGCAAATCTTGTCTTGACAGGAAAGCCCTCTTGCTAAATGCCTCTGAATCCCCTTCTACCAGGTTGTGCCTTCATCATTGGAGATCTGAGTGCTAAGCTCCTGGATGCCTGGTTGAATTATCACTGCCTCTTACTGATCTAATTTTTCTCTCTGGGGAGCGTGCCGAGAGAAGACTTAGAACAACTAGCCTAGAATTTTCTTCTATTGGCTGAATTACATGAGCGTTTCATTTAACTGTTGACATCAGTTGATAGAGCTAGGATTTGAACTCGGGCATCAGAAGGCCGTTTCACTGCTGCTGTATGCAGGGGTTTTATATTTGGATGATGGAGAGGGGAATATTTACATGCTTGGTGCATGTAGGACCTTGGGAGGTGCTTCTGGAGGACTAAGCCAGAACCAGATCTACCACCACTGCATCTCTGCTGCGTGTAGAGACAGGAGGTGAGCATATGCCAACATCCTTTCTGCATTCTGGATTCACTGCCAGTGGAGCTAGTTGGCACGTACAACAATGTGTAGGCAGTCTAGAAGATAAGTGGATTAGTACTCAAGTGTGAAATCAGGAGTGCTGTAAAGTGATGGTATAGAAACCCTGCAATGAGCAGACTTGGCAGGAATTGGCTTGCAATGCCAGAACAGATTCTCCAGGTTGAATTGCACAGCTTATCTTGCAGGATTTAAGTAGTGCTATGGATTTAGCTAGACTGAGGCAGACAGGCAGAGAAAGACTTTTCCTTGTTTATGTCTGTGTAACTTGACCACTGCTGTAAGCACAAATTTATGAGTAAGATTATACTAATGTATTCTCTGTGCCTATACAGAGCAGTCTCTTAAATGGAATTATCTTGCTATGTGTTTTTAATTTTTACAGATTGTAGTAGTGAAACTATCAGAGCCTACCTCTGGCAACTGGTACTTGTGATTAGAGCTGCCAAATACAGCAAAACATGTATTGCAAACATTAATTTGAATTCTGAACAGCTGTTTGATTCATGTTCATGTACCTCTGTTGTTCACTGTTTGCAAGCATTCATGCAAATGGATTTTTGTCTGCATTAATGTAGTCCTTTACATGAACAGTCATTTTCATAAGCAAATGATATTCTTTGTGAGTGGTGTTGTCATTGTAGATGCTTTTGGTTTTGATTATTCCCACCCCTCCCCCCCATTTAAAACTGTCAGTTACACAAAGAGCAAAATAATTAAGTGCAATATGTGGAACCAAGCAAACACCTTGATTAGTTCATGACCATCTTTGCTGCTGACATTTATTCAGCAGGTAAGAAAAATGTCTTTAAAAAAATCAAGCTTTGTTTGCAAGCTAAGAATAAGACCTGAATTCAAAAAGAATATTAATCACAACAAATAATCCAAACATCTCTGCTTGTGAGCATCAATATTCATGATTTAACTGTGAAATTATTTGCCAAGTCTCCCTAGCATGTTATAGTACATGCTGACTGGCCGGTAGGTGGGAGTTGTTTGTGATGAATACTTTGCAGTAATGTTTTATGTTAACATCTGTTTTCTGCATCCTCCTGTTCAGTTTGCAGTCTTTTGCATAGAAGTTTTTTTTTTTTTTTTTTTGTTCGGAAGCAACAGATATTTGCTACTACAGACTTTATCTAAATTTTTGCGTACTTTCAGCTGGGGTGTTTGAGACAAGACAAAATGCTGTGTGACTCATAGGTCAAGTCTTTGTTTGATGCCTGCCCTTTTATTTTTGTTTTTTATTTTCGGGTAAGAATTTTTTTCCAGGTAGATTTTATCACGATATATGATCAGCTCTCAAGAAGGAATTAGTACAAAATAAGGTTTCATAAATGAATGAAGGAAGCAATTAATTGGATTTCCCCCCCACCCCCCCAAATGCCAATGTGTTCTTGGACTTTTTCTCTTGTTTTTCCTGAGCTTTAGTCAATAACTGATTCCTGCAGAGAGGCTTTGCTCTAAATCATGAGGATATATAATCTGAGGCAGGGTCCTATTTTATTATTTCATACCTGTTTTGTTATGTTTCCTGCATATGGTACATACTTATGTTTATGTCTTCACAGGTATGTTCCATACCTGTTCAATTTCCTGTGTATCAGCTATATACTGTAATGCCAAATTTTGCAGAACAGTCATTTATTTCAAGATTTTAACGAGGATGAAAATGTCTTTGGATTTGTCTTTGTCACTGCACAAATATTTTGTTGATTCCATATTTCCATATTGCAGCTTGTTGTCTGTTTTATTAATATCTTTTAGCACATTTCAAAGCAATAGCTGAGGTGCTTTTACCTCTCCCTGTAGCGCCTATCTGGTGTGGTCCTGGTGCTTTTGTTCTGTGGATTTTTTTGTTTGTTTGTTTTACTTTTTTCTGTCCATGGCTGTCAATGAAATGCTGAGGATGTGGCAACTTAGGTTTTGTAGAGCAAGTTTGGCAGTGTATGTTATGGAAAAGAAGCTTCTGCTGGGAGCACAGGTGGTGCACTGTCACCCTGCCCCTCCACTCTAATTCTAACACTGCTCTTTTGGGCCTTTTCACTGGGATTTGGAGATGCATGTTTTCTGAAGGACCACTGCAAGGAGATTGTTACCATGGTTTTCTAAAATTTCCAGCCTTTTCAGGTACAAGAGAAAAATCAATACAGCCAGGCTTTTACATTATTTTACTTTGTAAATTCTAGGTAGTATTGTGACTGTTATAAATACATTCCCCACATTTACATGGGATTTTTGTCTTCTAGTAATAACGCGTTGCCTCTGAACTTTTAAAATGTGTGGTGCCTGCCAATTATCTAGCATCCTAGCAAGGCAAAGCCTGTTGCCATGGAGCTTTGAGGAGGACTTGCTTCACCAGTCAGTGTACCTGCAGCTGGAGAACTGGTTAAATGATCTCTTTGTGGGAGTAGTTTCTTCAGGGTGAAGGAAAACTAAGAAAGAAAGGAGAAAAAATGGATGGGGGGGTGTTTAAGAAAGATATATCCTTCTCCCAGCCCACATCTATCATATATTTATGCTGTGGCAAGTTGCCATTTCTTTGAAGAATCCTTAACTATGTCAGGCAGTTGGCATTTGACCTCACAACAGTGTGCATGACTGATTTTCCTTGCTTTAATACTGTTCCCTCTGTTTCAATTTTGTTTTGCTTTGCTGTGGATTATTGCCACGTTAGCATGGTGAGGAGCATGGCAGAGGACGATGTATCACAATGCTGTGTGACGACATTTTGTTGTGAAGGATGCATCAACAAACCGGAAAGCCTCTAGTGCCAGCTTGTTACTCAGTTGTGTGAATCAGTAGGATGCTGCTCCAAATCAATCTTAGCTACTAGACAGCTATTTAATAATTATGCTGAAAGGTCTGAACTTTTCAAGCCAACTTTCTCCTGTTTTCACCTGAACTGACAGTTCTATCTCTAACTGTAATGGGTAGCTGTTTTTCAGTCATTGCCTCTGGAGGCTGAATCTCACTGGTGTCTGACTAAAAGTCCAAGAATATTGACTTACCACACTGTGCATTTGTTTTTCTTAGTTGTGTGATGTTGTTTATTCCTATAGTCAGTCCTGGACTTTTGTGCACTGGATTCTATGCAGAAGTACACACATTTGTTCATTTTTCTTCAGATTATATATATTGCTATAGCACTTCTGTGTGTTTGAGGTTATTCCCATCCTATAAGATGTACTGTCTTGCATGCCATAAGTGACTTCTGTGTTAGCAAAATTGTACCACTGTGTAATTGTATTACCCTTATGATTCCTGTTACTAGATGTGGGGTTTATTTATAGTTTTATTTTCCATTCATGTATTGAAAATTTGTCTTGTGTATGTCTTTGGTGCCTTGACCCCTAAAGCTGTAAAGTCTTCAGATGACTTTGGATTCTTTGTGACTGCAGTTGCTTCAGTTTGATTCCCCTGAATTTACTGATCATTAAATTAGTAATTATTAATTCTGAAATTACTGATTCAGTTCGTAGCTATGGTGCAGGAAAAAGACAGTTCAATTTGAGTTCTCTGTCCTGGTTCCCTGATTCTGGACTTAAGGAACCTTTAGAGGTATCACAAACTCCATGGCCTCGTTGTTAGAAGTTTGACTGCTGCTTATTCTTGTTGGTCTCTGTCTTCCACTGGGATATATCACATCATCAACAGAGAGTGCAAAATAATGCCTTCATAAACAGTATTGGATTCTGTGTACGCTTATCATCTCCTTGTTCCTGGAGGTGTGGATCTCACTCGGGTACTATAGGACACCTATGTAAACAAGGCGTGGGTTAAATGTATCAGAACATGCCTCATGTGCTACTGTGCAGATGTGCCTCTTTCTGAAGAATATTGGCTTATGGAGCAGCAGCTGTTTATACAGATGTTATTCTAAAGGGATCTCCTGCTGGTACGTAGTGTGTACAAACAGTTTTAGATACTCTTTAATCTATCTCTGTGATAGCCAAGCTCTTGAGTAATGGAAGTGTCTTCTTTCCCTTGTGTAGCGTTTTCCCGGGGAGACTTGATAGCGGAGAGACTAAAATCAACAGATCTCAGGCAAGTGGCAATGCCGGAATTTTATCACAACTACTTGGTCAAACAACCTTCTTGATAGTGTTCCTCGAAAACATTCAGAACAAAAATTAGGCAACAGTGATACTAAATATATATCATGGATAGCTATGTCTTCTTTGTGTGTTGTGGTGATACTCAGGTTCTGCAGTATTCCCATACCTCCTGTCTGTCCTTGATCAGCAAGCTGGGTGTAGAGGTAACCTGTATGCCACTTCCAAGGATCCTGGGAAGCATTTGTTATGGTTCATTATATAAATCTTCTTAATGAAATGGCTTTGCTACTACCAGGTCATGACACTTGGTGCAAACGTAGGCTATGCTAAATGCAAACAAATTTAAAACCCTTTAGTGCGAAAAATATTTGTTTCTGCTACTAGCTGTAAACAGTTCTGGGTATTGAGACTGTCACTATCTGCAAAGACTTTACTGATGCTGAAGATAGCATGTTAGTCATCCAGTCGCTGTTTGGTATACTTGGAGAAGACAATGTCTGACAAAAGGGCTTTTGTCTGGAAATCATCTCAGGTTATGAAATTAGTTCTTGCTCTCTGACAGTCTGCATTCTAATAATGATTGCAGCTATTAGGTTTGCCTTGTGATGCAGTTATGACTGAGGTTCTTTGGACCTGGAACTTTACAACTCCTGTAGCTACAATTTCAATGGGCTCGGACATGGATTTGACCTAGGTCTCACTTGTACGATAAACTCTTTGTCAGCCCATTTATCGCTCTCTTCACTGAGATGTTTGAGTGTAAGCATTTTCTTTCTCACACTCCAGCTGCTTCTTTACCCTCTTCTGCAGTCAAGCTATAATCCTGTGGTTTTGATATTGCAGGCTGTTGCCATGGAAATAATGGTGATTTCACAATTTCAGTGCTGTAAGCACTGCAGGAGGCAGTGGAAAAAGTGGTTGGCAAGAGATTCAGCGAGAACATGGGGGACAGGTCAGAGTTGTTTCTGAACCTGTTTTTTTGGGAAGGTTCTGCCCCCTCTTTACTATTTCGGGGGTTAAGTGTATGTGTGTGTGTATGTGTCTTGTTCACTTCTCTCTCACGTTTTTTGCAAAGGTTATTACAGAGTGATGCTAAACGCTCCTTTCCTTGTCCTCAGAATAAAAATACAATGCTTTCTTTGCAGCTTATAGTAATTCATTTTTGGACAAAAGGGCAAAGGTTGAGATCTAAGCACGTTCTGTGTAAGTCATGTCCTTAGCCAGAAGAAACCCCTTTCAGGAAAATGTTTGGGTTTTTTTGTAAATAGTAAAACAAGCTGAGAACATCATGACAGGCATATGCATTTAAATCTGTCTGTGTGACTGACAGTATTAAAACCTAATATATTCATTATTTAATTTTTAGTGTGCTCTGCATACAAACAAGTTTGGTGCTGAAGTTCATCTTATGCAGCATCTGTTCTTAGCATTATGTTGTGATCTATACTGAAATCTTTTCTCTAAATTAGATATATCCGTAAAGGTAGAATGAAACTTACTAGAGGAAATCAGCTTTGTTATAAAATGAATTGAACTGGCAGCTTAACAAGCTGAAGGCAAGTGGCATTCAGAAGAATGAGAATTTTTGATACTATACGCTTGAAAGCATCAAACAGCAGCCTTTTTTCCCCAGCTATTTACAGCAACATTCCACTGATTAGTGTAGTCAGAGAGTAGATATTATCTGTAACTTTTAAATTAAGATCTTAGAATTAATTTTCAGTCTTCAGTAGGATGTAATCAGTAACGATGGTGACAGTAAAATTTAAGATCTTTTTTAATTAAAGATAGGCTGAAACAATTTTTTCTCTGTCGGATGCATTAAAATGATATAGGATTTGCTTTAAAAATATTTTGATCTTTTTTGGCTTGGTAGTCCATAAAAGGAGATAAAAAGATCAGCTGTTAAATGTGAAACGGAAACAATAAGGAGTGTTCACCATCACTCTGGCTTTGTTTGACAGTGTTATTAGGAAGCCAAGTTCATAAGGATGGATTCAGTCCCTTGATACTTTACTTGTGTGAATGGAAATAGTCTATGTGTGTGCCCAGTAGTTGTATCTGGATTTCAAAAAAGCTCTGCAAGAAACTTATGCAAATTAAAATGACAAAATGAGCCAGAACCGTGTTTGCAGGACCTGTCCTGAAAAGATGCCAAGTATCTCATGCTCTCAAATCTAATTGAGAATGTGGGCATTTGGTAGTAGAGTATTACATAAATCAGACCTTTAAAATAAATCAAAAGGGAGAACATTTTCTTTCTGAATTATATTTCTTAGTGAAAAGTGATTTTTGTCATGTAATGTTTCTTGATGCCAAGTAAGATTTTGTTGTAGAAAGGTGTGTTTCCACTGAATTATGTTGGATTATATATACTTCATACTTGCCCCAAATTTACTGCATAACTGAAATATTTAATTTTTTTTTTTATGCAAGAGATTGGCTATAGAATTTTGTCTGCAGTGGTAGAACACAGATAGCAGTTGCCTTCTGTCTTAAGAAGAAAAGACTGCCTGTAAGAAAGTCAGTGAGATGATAAATATACTGATAAGTATTTTTGTCTTCTTCCTGGCGATGTTTAAAACTCTTGGTAAGGAGCCATTTAGCTACAGGTAGTAGTATCTGATTGATATATGAACTCCTTCATGATAAATGACTTCGAAGACCTGGACAGCAGGCAGGTGTTTCAGTGTCTCATTGCCTCTATCCCCATTACAGGTGCATGTGACAGCATTGCAGTGATGAGTGGGATTTTAAAGAGGAAGTTTGAAGAAGTTGATGGCACCTCACCTTGTTCCTGTGTGTGGGAATCGGATGATGACATTTCTAGCAGTGAAAGTGCTGATAGTGGAAGTAATGTCCACCCATCCACTTCTAATCATTTTACTCGTAAGTACTAAAGTGGTGTGTAAGGCACGATACTTGTTTTTATACAAGCTAAGAAAGGTTCGTCTTACTTGGAAGAAATACAGTGTAGACTATCTGCTTTCATTTTGAAGTATTTTTTCTGTTTTATTACGTTTAAATGTTGACACCATGAGGAACTACTTCTTTTTTGAAAAATAACTATTTCCTCTAGTAGTTGTTTATGTAAAAATTTGTGTGCCAGAGTGAGTTTCAGAGGAAACTCCACTTTAATACTATATCATTTATATAGAGATTGTGTGAAATGTTTTGGATATATAGGACACCATCTTCCATTTTGGGTGATGATTTGGGGGAAGAAGAAAAATAGACAGTAACAAAGCTTGAAGGCTATTGCTTCTGCTTGGCCCTGTGTGCCTGGAGTTGAGAGTAGCCTGCACCATCTGTGGCAGAATAGCTGATCTCTCTGCTCATTCGTCCTGCCACCTGAGCCAATGCAACCACACAGCCCTCAGTCCTCAGTTTGGCAAACGCAAGTGCAGAGTTGTGTACCTGGGAAGGGAAGAGGCCCTTGCAATGATACAGGCTGGGACTGACTGGCTGGGGAGCAGCTCTGCAGAAAAGGCACTGGGGGGTCTTGGCAGACAGGCAGCAAGGGGAACATGGGTGAGCAGTGTGCCCTGGCAGCCAAGAAGGGCAACTGCCTCCTGGGCTGCGTGAACAGAAGCAGAGCGAGGTAAGTGACTGTCCACCTGAGCACTCATTAGCCTGTACCTAGAATACTGTTGTCCAGGTTTGGCCCCCTCAATGCAAGAAAGACATTGATAAAGTGGAGCAAGTTCAGCGGAAGGTCACCAAGACAATGAGGGGGCTGGAGCATTCGCCCTGTGAGGAGGGACTGAGGGACCTGACCTTGTTCAGCCTGGAGAAGGGAAGGGTTTGGGGGAAGTTGGTAGAAATAACCATGCAGTACCTATGAGGAGCTTATGCAAAATGTAGGCAGGCTCTTCCCAGTGGTCTGTGACAGGAGAGTGAGACACAATGGATGTAGATTGAAACAAGAGATGTTCTGACTGAATGAAAGCAGAAACTTCTCACCATGAGGGCGGCCAGGCACTGGAACGCGTTGCCCGGAGAGGATGTGTAGTCTCTGTCCTTGCAGGTTCTCAAGACAGACCTAACTGGCTAAAGCTGTAAGCAGCCTGGTCTGATATCCTAGCTGACCTTGCTTTGAGGAGGAGGTTGGTCTAAAGACCTGCTGAAATCCTTTCCAACCTGAATTATTTTGTGGTTTTATGGCTTTTGTGCATCAGAGATTGAGGGAGAGCTAAAGTAGCACTGCTCGTTCTTGTTCCAGAACCGAGTTCATTGGTAAGCAGAGAGTGGTAGCAGCAAGTAGGTGTCCAGAAGCAGTTTTTACAGTGCTGTGAAACCTTGACGAGGCTGCTTTTGGGCCTGTTCCGATAAGTCTGTAGAGAACTGTGTTTTGCTTCATCAATTTACTAGCTCAGGTCTCTGCTAGCTCTGGGATCTATTTGCCACTTTCCCCTGCCAAACGTGTGTGTACATCCCATGTTCTGATTTGATATTCTCAGTTTTGCTGCCTCACCTCTGTGAGTGCAAATGGCAGCCAGTACTGAGTGGTTTTGAAAAGCCCAGATTTTTTGTAGGCTTCTTGCTGAATTTAGAGTTCTAGTGGGAAGAACAGAAACTGTGATGATTTGAGACGCAGGTAGATGTGAGCTGTCCTCTCCCCCTCCCCAGCTCATTACCCTGCTTTGATTGTGTTTGAGGCTCTGGCTGTTGGCTCTTGAACTCTCCAAATTTAGCAATGGGATTTTTGGCCTGGAATTTCTTCCATTTGGCAGTCTGTCAGCGCTTTTGTCTACTGAATAGGCTTCAGGACGTGATGCAGATACGTTTATTTTGCTTAGCTTTCACTTGGTTTCCATTTTTGTGGTGTTTTTTTTTGTTTGGGGTTTTAATTTGGTTTTTCCACTTTCATTGTTTCATTCTTGACAAAGCCACAACCTATTTACTCATGTTTCTGTAGGCAATGGCAATACTTTTCTAATGCAGCTGTCTAGGTATATACTTTGTAAGATTTTTGTGGGAAAAAAATCCCAAAACATCCCTGACTGCTTTGACAGCAGACTTAATAAATCACAAAGTAAATAAACAAGTTTCAGTGGTTTTGTAAAGCAGAAATAAACAGCAAGATTGAATTTAAGGAGCTTGGCTCTCCATAGCTGAACCTCATATATTTAGCGGTGTCAAAATAGAACCCACATCTTGTTTTTACAGTGGTGCTTATATAAGGTGGTGAAGAATCAGACCTGTAGCCCAAGAAAATGTAACATTTCATGTAAATTAGCTGGGGAATTTGTTGCTATTTTCCTGTTTGTTACCTCAAAATTTGGCAATTCCTATATGTTTTATTTTCCCAATTTTACTTGTATCTGTGTTTTTTTTGGAAGTATGCTTTTATATTTTTCTAGGGAGAATGTGTTTATTGGGATGTTTACTGCAATAGATTACTACTTACTACAGGTTTTTCAGAGGATCTAGAATTGCATATTTTGTATCAGAACTCACTTAATTTCAATGAATTACTGGTAGTAGTGGTTTTCAGATTCCTGTTGTCTGTTGTTGTTATTTTCTATTAGTTGTCAACTTCTGCAAAACCCAAACGAAAAATTTATTAACAGCCCAAAGTCTCTAGATGTAAAATGAAAATCCATAAGAATATTAGAATATTTGCAAATAAAGATTATTTGTGTAAGCCAGTTTTAGGATTGAGTTGCATCATGTTTGAACACAGGGCAAAACATGAAAACACACCTTTCTGTTGCAGACAACTCTGTCCTCACTAGCATATTGTTATACACGTAACAGCAGGCTTTTAGAATATGTAAGATGTTTACTCTGGCCTCATCTGAGATCTTCTTTCCTCCTCAGCCCTCTTTATGCAGTAAAGTGTTTGTTGCATACACGTGTTCCCTGAAGTCTGGGCTCCTACTGTGTGCCCACAGCTACTCTGCTGTTCAGAAAAATCTAAAAAGATTCATATAAATTCTTCTCACTCTTCTTTATCAATACATGTGCAGATTCATTGACTTCTCCAAGGGGCTGCTGAGACACACAACAGCAATCTAAAAAATCCTCTATTATGCTATGAGCTCCAGTAATCCCTGTCAGTACACAGTAATTCTTTGTGATAGTGGAACGTAATATTATAACAGTATTTTATAAGTGGCATGTACATTAAGACTGTTGGTAATAATTCTCAACAATTTACATTTATTTTTGAATAAAACATGCTATATATGTAACGATTAATGTTGGGCATATCCAAATCAGTTAAATGATTACAGAAGCATTATATCGCTTTCATTTCCTCAGTGGCATCCATGGGAACGAATGTGCCTTTTTCAATAAATAAAGGTCTGTGGGCATGTGTACACGTGTGCATATGTTTAAAGCTTGAAAAAAGCATAACTATATATGTGTGTATATATATGTAATTTGAAAAAGCCTATATATGTATTTGTGTACATACATATGTACACAAAGTGCAGTAAATGTGGTAATGGCATACAGAAATTTTGAAGGATATTTTAAATGTAAAGCTTGTGACAGAACGCCACAGAACAGAAGACAGGAGTGAGAAGCTACAGGGTTTTATACATGTTGTTGACTAGGTTCCCAGTCACGGTAACTGAAGAAATGTATCTGTCTCTGTCCCCCTAAGGGTTAGGGATTTGTGTGCATCGGGCACTTGTCTTCCAGTTAGAAGCCTGCACGATATATGCAGGAAACAGATTAATTTATGCTGTTCTTGTTAGGGGAGGTGATTTGTGCTCGTTTCTTTGTTCCTTGAAGAAAGTTTATTCTTTCAGTCATGGATTGTTTGCTAATCATCTCGCTGGAATCAGCGTTTCACTTTGTTTTAAATCAGAATTTTTTTCCTATACTCATGATTAGGGAAGTTGACAGGTGAATTTGTGCTGGCCCAAACTTTATCTCAGGTGCAACTGGAAAGTTTCTCTAATTTATGTCAGTTAACCTTCTGTGGATTGCTGAAGCGTGTTACAGAACAACTATGCTCACTCCTGCCATTAGGTATAGTTCTTAAGCAAGGCATAGAGGAGGGGCTGTCAGTGAAGTTGTTCAACAGGTCTGGAAACTGCTAGATGCAAGCATTATAAAGCAGCATTTTATATTTAAGAAAAATTCTAGGAAAGCATAGGGAACACCAGTACCTGTTTGATCTTTATTCAAAGTATGTGTACCTACTTATTTGAAAGAATAAATTAAAGCTACAGAATGAAAAATATGTCCTAAGGAAACTAGCTGAAAACCAAAAATGTCACTTAAATTTCTCCATGAAACTTGATTCAAGACTTCTGAATTTTTATTTATTTAATTATTATTATTTTTTTTTTTTTTAAGATCTGAATACTTTTATATTCACATAAGAACCTGAAATAATGTTTAGCTCAGAGCTGGACCACCTTGGGTTGGGGCAGAGGCCTGCAGATTATACTTCTTTTCCTGAACAGCATACGTAAGAGACAGAAACTAATGGCAATGTGATTTGCCTCGATTTAAAATGCCAAAAATGGGATCTTGGGAATACTGCGAACACTGACCAAAAGTCCCTCCAGGGTATCTCAGACAGATAATCAAAGAAATTCAGTCCCCTTAAGCAGAGTCTTGTACTGAATGTTCTGGGAAGGGTCTGTATGCTGTTAATGTAGCCAATGTAAAGAGCAGGAGTAATAAATACTGTTATTTTCCAGTCTCTGACTGGATTATTAAAAACAATTGTTATAAGATTCTTTGTTAGATTTGGGGAACTGCTTGACTGCCTAGTCAAAATCACTGAAGTATTTCCAGCATGAAAACCTGAGCCAGCAGACATTTTCCATTATCCTGTTATGTCATGACTGACTTCAGTTTTTACAGTTTCTATGGCAACCGTGATTTTTGATTGGTACAGTGCTAAAAGAATTTTTTTGGACTGTACAGTATTTTTCCATCAAAGGAGTAGAGTGAAAACATCAAGATGCTTTTTGCTAATCAGTATTGTAATTGAATTGCTGCTTGAATGTGGATACCTGTTTGTGGCAGACTACACATACACTAATTTTTCAGATAGAACAGATGAGAAAATAGCCCTATTACAGTTGACAAATAACTTCCTGGAAAATTAATGATAAATTATATTTACAATTTAAAACATTCTTATTTTTCACATCATGTAGGTACTTACATTCCCATGTTAATCCTTAAAGAAATGTATTTATCAAGACATGGCTCAGAGCAACACACCAGGTTGTTTTCTGAGATTCTTTGGCAATTTTTACAAGTCATCAGCAAAATGGTACTTGGGAACTAATAATGGAATTTCATCAGGTCGGAGTCAGGAGAAAAAAAAAAAAGAGGAACAAGAACGTGACTTGCTGGATTATAAGAGAACAGAGAGAGGGGTCAGAATGCACAGCTAAACAGTTAGTGGTTACTGGGGAAATAGAGAGAGGAGCTAATAAAGAGCTGATCAGGGTGGGAAGATGGCTTGCTGTCATATATGAAAGAAAAGAGAGAAGGAGGTTCCATGAGACAAGAAGAGCTTGACAAGCAAGAGGGTGTTTTTCAGTAAGAGCAAGAAAGCAGTGGTAACAGATTTTACTTGGTAAATATGTCAGTTTGCAGAAAGGGCTACAGATTGGCTGGCTCATAACTGGGAAAAGAGGGAGGGCTAATGAACAGAATGAGAATGAGCCAGCTTATCAAGATCAAAGGAATTTAACGCTCCAGCAGTTTACAAATTCTTAGTCAGTGAAAGTGACTCATCCTTTTTCACTACATTGATGTGCGTGGAACATATTTCAAAAACACATTAGACAATTACTGGGAAATGTTGATTGGGATTCTATAACACTTCCGGATCGTTTCTGCATTTATTAGTTAAAGAAAAGCACCTTGCACTAAGAATATATCTATAAATCCTGGTCTGTATTCAGCAGTATGTACTGTCAGTGGGTCTGGAACCATCTTTTGCAGGCAAACCTGGGATCCCTAGTCCAGTATGATGTTAACGTGATGTATGAAATGATATTCGCTGATCAGCTGTTTGTGAGATTTGCTAGAAATTAAACATGATGGTTGGATTTTTTTCTTGATTTGTGATGCAGAATACAAATTAGATTCACAATTGAAATAGTATACCAGATTGAGTCTTAGCCACTAGTTTTAGACTTCTTATAGCAGTTGATCTCTCTAGATGCTATTACGATATGAAAATAATTTAAATAACTTTACAGTCTAATTTATAGACCTAGAATGTGAAGTTTCTTTTTTTTTTTTCTCACCTGTGACATATGCATGCAATTTTAGAAACACAAAATCATGACGACTATGGCTTTCTTGATAAGGAGTAATGTGCTTAAGCCCACAGTCTTTAAAATCCTTTCAGAAGTTCTTCTTTTCAGCTAAATTCTAGCTTGGATTTGAACTAGTCTTACCCAGCATCCTTTTCCAGAGAAACCATAGGGTTGGGATGTAGATTGGCTTTATTTTAGTGAAGATTTGCTCCACAGTCTTTGGCAAAAAAATACCAGAATTTTTAGATGTGTTTCTAAAGGAGAAACCTTAGATGTCTTGGCTACTCATAGTAGCTGTCCTGCTCTTCAGACATGAAGAAGCTTTATGACAACGTTTGGATACCAGTGAAAGCTGTGGGTGGCCTGATACTATTACATTAGCTTCTGTAGAGAAATCATTGATGAATCAAATCACAAAGGAGGAAAAAATGGATTTTTGTGTTACCAGTTTATAAATTCTAATAGGTTCATTTTTGTCTGAAAGATTTTCTTCATGCTTGCTTTCTCAAGACTGCTCTGTCCTAACACCAGTTTTTATTCCTAGTGAAAGTCCCACTGGCCCTTTGGCAGCTTTCTTTGAATTTGCTTTATGTGCTCTTACAAAGCAGATGGAGCTTCAGAAAGACTCTTATAATATCCTGTCTTATCTAGTACTGTGTTTTTTTTCATACGTTTAGTACATATTTTGGATTTTATACTGGTTTATAGCTTTTACTACCAGTCTTTAAAGATGTCTTTAATGATGTTTTGAAATTTAAAGCCAAGTTAGAATTAGCACTTTTAACAAACTATATTGTCTTATTGTCCATTACTGTAAACTTTATAATTAATTTCAGTGTGTACCACCCTCAATACACGAGCCATTGGGTGATGTTTTCTCCTTGCTGAACGCTGCTCTGCTGTTATTTGCTCACACAAGCAATTGATTTAGGAGCAGGCATGACACCAAAAGGACAATGACTTAAAGGTGCAGTTTCTACTCACAGTAGACCGTCTTTCAGAGGTTTTATATCCTGGTTTTTATTATGTCATTTGTGTTGTACTCAGACTTTTTGGCCCTGTTGGGCCTAGACTTGGACCTACTTAAGATGAAGGTCTGAATCTGCATGCAGAAAATACGGACAGACTTCCTCACTTCCTTTACAGTCTTAGAAGACAGCAAGCATATGGAATATACACAGAACTGTAGGGAGGAATGGATCCACGAAAATTACTGACCTGTGAGCAAAAACAATAAAGAACTTTGATTGAAACATTAGGGAAAAAGACAAGTATTCTGCCTTCTGGAGGCTATACTGGCGTATTGCTTTCTTCTTCCTCTGTAGACCAGCTTCATCTGCCACATGTATTATATATAGTCTTGCTGTTCACCGAGATGTCCTTGTGCTCATGGCAATCCTCTGGTGTGCACCAAGCATGAAGTGTGTTGAAGATCCTGATAACTTACAGGAATATAAAGAAACCGAGTATCAATCCCCCCCTCCCCCCCTCCCCCAAATGCTGTAGTGACATTTTCAGCTCCAGTTAGGAGAATATATACAAACTATTATTTCTTTGGAATTCATCAATTCCATGAAGTAAATAGTTACATGGATTGTTTGATTTTTGCTAAAGCTCTGATGGAAACCAGACAGCTTTCTCAAAACTTTCTCCATTCCATGGCAGCTTGTCTGGTTTGCTTCCCAGCAATCTTGCTGTGGTGTCTTGTGTTCATCTACCAGTGGTTTTGAGCTTGCAAGAGTTTAAAGCAAGTGAGGGAACATGATTCTTCATTGATGCTATTCAACTCTATTGATTATCATTCTTCTTTTCACTAAATGGCATAGAATCATAGGATCATTATGTTGGAAGAGACGTTGTTGGCGTTTTGGTTGTGTATGTGAATACTGATGCTACCCAACCACAATGTATTTGTAGCACTAATAGCATTAAGGTGTGTGGGTAGCATCCAGACCTCAAAGCTTATATTTCAGAGTTGATACCTGTAAAAAAAAAAAAACAAACCAAAACCCAAAAAACAAAACAAACAAACAAAAAAATCCAGCTGGTTTACTCCAAACTTGTGTAATAGTTAAATGACTGTTCTAAATGGGAAAACCAGTTAGCAATTCTCAAGGACATTGATTTGTCCTGTTATTTCCCAGTTCACTATCAAAGCCTATTAAGCGTCTTTTTGTAATGTGGAGTCTTTTGTATTTTAATGAATTCATCATCAACTATGTATGCCCCAGAGTAGTAGTGGTGAGAAAGGGATTTTCACCATTAGACTGACTGAAGACTATACGACTTCCTTCCAAGTGAGGCTTTAACTGTTATTATCTGTGGCTCCAGCCTTGTTACATGACTGGGTTTCACTGTGTACTTGTGTGCAAAATAATAACGTGCCAGCCCATTAACTCCCACTTGCAATGAATGAACTGAATACACCATCACAGAACTCACTGTTTGCTTATCAAAGACGGCTTAACCTGTGAGTGCTTTCTGAACTTCTGTATTACTGATTTTTAGTGGGTTGCTCTGTATAAATATAAATATTTTTCTTATTTGCAACTTCTTGTAAAGTTGATTGTCTCCATTTTGGAGACTCCAGGCTTGTGGTGCAGACAAAGAGTAGATTTTCAGTACTGAAAATTAGTTTTTGTGTGTTTCCAACTGGTTAGCTGATTAGTTTATCTACACAAGAATATTATGGGATACTTTTGAAAATGTTAAAGCAGGAGTTATGCTTGGAAGTAAACTAATGGCAGCTCCAAGCACTTATTTAGCTCTTCCTTATTTTAACTGAGGCATGGCTGCATTTGCACATCACCTGCTAGCAAAGAAAGGAGCCATAGACAGTGGTCATCTGTAGAGCTATAGTTCAGCAGTGGTTACTATGGAAACTGTACATGACCTACATTTTACCAAAAAGTGATAAAGTTTCTGTGATTATTTTCTTTTTTAAATGAAGCACACCTATTGATTTCAACTACTGTTTTTCATCTTTTACACGTTGTTTTACTCCATCAGTATTCTTAGTTTTGAGTGATTAGTGTGGAATGGATGTAAAAATCTTGGAGCAGAGATACCGTTTCATTGTTACACTACTATTTAAAATTAGTAGAAAGTGTCACCCTTGCTGTCATGTCTAATTGTATGTTCTTAGGAAGAAGGCAACACAATTTAATAAATTATAGTGTACATAATAATAATGTATTATTTATATTGCTACCAGTGTATGGTCTATAATGGCTTACAGCAGAAAGATAAATTCACAAGAATGAGCCTATTTGACTAACATTACGAGTCAGTAGGCTACGGTATGAATAAAGTTATTCAAACTATTGGACTTTGAGTAAGTATCAAAAATGCTTCTGGCTTTAGTAAATTCAGCTTGTCGTTGCCTTTAAGGAAGTGAGAATTTTCTCAAAAATTGAGAATACACTGCAGACACTGCTAGAGAAAAGAGCAGCCAGAAGAGAGGACAATGTGTGACATTTGAAATAAAGCTTCAGTTGGCATTTTAAAGATACATTTCTCACAATGAGATTAACATAGAAGGGTAAGTGTTGGGCTAGAGCACGTGTGTAATGAAGTCATTAAATGTTATGATTTGTCTAGAACTTTGGCTTGCAGATGAGCCAGGTCTGGATTTTCAGAAAATTTTGTTAAAATAGATTCTCAGAGAAAGGATTTATATTTACTTCTTTTTATTTGGGTGGCTTTGTTGGTATTTAGATAAAAACCAGCTTCTACTTTGAATTGTTTATTGCTCTTTGTAGTGTGAAGGAATATTTACTTTTACAGAAATTAAGGACAAAGAAAAGCTAAAATATAGACTTGTATTTTCCCTTACTACTTTATGGATCACCTGCTAATTACTGAACCCTCTCTCATAGCCATCAGAATCTATCATGACATTTGGTGGGATTACCAGAGGCTGAAGTGGGACTATACAGATCCATAATTGCCCGTATTTACAATCCTTCCTTGCTGTTCACGTGTACAAGATCATACGCATTCTGCAGCTGATGCTGAGCCACCTCCTGATTTCTTCTATATTTCCCACTTTATCTGCCCACGCATCTTTTGTAGCCCTGTTTATGGCTCTGAAGTTCATACAGCCTGCTCAGTTTGATGTGTCTGCATGGCATGCTATGCTCCATCACTTCAGTCATGTGTTACTAGGTTAGCTACCAACTCATTTGTTTGCATACCTCAAAAAATAAAACTTTTTTTGTTTGTTACCTTCTTAGTTGCTCCAGAAAGCTCAAGTTCTGTGCACTCTGTTCATCTGCCTGCACTGTGATAGATGCAAACAGCAGCAGTAGTATTGGCAAGAAATATTAACTACTTGTGTGAAACAGCCAATACTGACTGGTTTTGGGAATTGATCTCGTTTGCCTTTCTGATGCAGACTTTAATTATCACCTAAACTTCCTGTCTCATGATCAAAAAGTTTGTGTTCCCAAATTATTTTGATCCTAAAAAATCTTAAGCATGCCTTAAATAGCAATAGCAAGCGTTGCACCACTGATGCTCAAGATAATAGCAAAGACAGCATGTAGGAGTTGTACACCCAGAGAGTGATAGCCTGTGCTGAAGAAGGATATGAAAATTGCCAGAGGTCTAACTGGAGTCTGTACCAAAGCCTTTTCCTAATCGCATTGTTATGAACTAACTGTGAGCACAAAATACCTTCCAGGCACATTGGAAGTGTCTTGCTCCTGCTTCTGGCCATAAGCCTGTCTCTAGCTGTGCTCAATCTTCAGTGCCACAGAAGAAGGTGAAAAATGATCAGTCAAACTGTAGAAATGAGATTTCACATTAAAAAGTGTTGAAATGAATATTCCTTTCTGATCCTTTGCAAGTTGAGCTGAAATACTGAACCAAGATAAGATCCTGACGTTATTTTAAAGTGGGATCACAAGTGTTAGGGCCAGGATGGAAAGTGCCACAAATCTGTAATGGCAAAGCCAGAACTGTCACTGGCTTGTGCCACCAGTCACTTCTGCCTTTACCACAGCCACATCCCCAAGTGTGCGATATGGATCAAAAATTTTTTTTTCAAAAACTATATCCAAAAATGTCTTTTAGAAAGATATCAAACCTTGCTTTAAGGACTTCAACAGATGGCAAGTCTGTCACCTGCCTTGGTAAGCAGGATTAATGTTTAATTGTCCTTGCTGTTACTGAATTTTGTTCTGTTCAGGGAAATAAAGGGAGGTTTTCAGACTCCCTGTTGTGTCAAAGCAGAAGTAGCTCATGTGTACCAGAAACCAAATGTGCATACTGGCTGCGTGCTCAAAGGTTGTATGATCATTTATACTAAAAAGTCAGGTCTGCTCTTCTGAAATATAAAATATTTTATAAGTTAGTCAATAATTGTTTGCAATAATTAAATATTTTGGTAAAATAACTTCTGTGGCTTACTCATACATGACTCACATGCTGTTCTGACTTTTTTTCCCCCCAATATGGTAATTGGTTTTATTGCAAACAGACTGAATTTTCTTTTTATTCTGTGAGTGTGCATAAGGCATCACTAATACTTTGATAGAAATTCTAAGTTTGTCGGTATCATTTTAACAGTAATGAGATATGAATTTCATTTTTTTAAGGACAGATTAAGGAAATGTCTACAGACTGAAAACATGATTTCAGAGGTCTAAAAATCTCCTGAGAGAAACTGGCGTTCTTTGAGATCACAAGGTCAGTAGTACGGTAGCAGTTATTCACGTACTTATATCTATACAATTATACAGGTCCAATTTCAATTTTATACCATCTTATGGTACAAAACATGATGTTATATTTTACATCCCTGCAGATATTTTATTAGCAATTTTGGAACAACATTAATAAAAAATTCCAATTTCCAGCTGCAACTTTATGTTTAAAAATGCTTAAAACTTGTTCTAAAAGCTGTTGGATTAGTATACATCAGCAACTTCCAATGTAATTAGATTTATACAGGAAAAATGTTCCTAACTTGTTGCCTGTGTTTGTAAATTAATGAATTATGGCATATTTGCATCTTTCTTCACTTGCTTGCAAAAGTATAAGCTGCCTAATATTTTGGAAAAGGAAACACAAAGTTATCTGAAGAGGTACTTTCAAAGCTTGTGTTTTCATTTGTCACACCATGATGGGACTTACGTTTTCCAAAGACTGGAAGTAATGGGTATGATTTATTCAGCCGCAAAGAGCTAGCCAACACATCTCAGGTACTAAATATTTTCAGAGAACTGTGTGTAATCAGTATAATATTTTAATAACATCACAAAGTAATTTAAAATGCTTGATAAATAGCAAGAAAATTATGATAGCATCTTCTCTTGGATAACATGTTTATAATTTGTTGTAAGCTTTGCTCGGATACTGGAAAACGTGTATAAATTATCTTTCAGATGTTTGCTATTAGAATGTTATTTTTAAATGCTACATGTACTGATGAAGGAAAAATCAGAAAGCACGAGCGTAGCTAACACGTTTCCTGGTGGGTCTGTTTGGATTATGGGTTAACCATGATATGAATGCAGGCCTTAAACCTGGCTTTTCATGAATGGCTGTGGCTCTAAATGTAGTAGTATGCTGCTTATGTACCGCATCATGTGGGCGTGGATGTGTAGGGCAATAGCCCATAACTACAGAGTTACTGATTTCCTTTTGTTTTTACCTTGTTGAATGTCTTTGTAGCCTGACTCAAATGAACTTTTTATATGATTTCTTTTTACCTTATCTGGGTTATCCTTATCGCACTTTACTGAAGGCAGTTGGCAGTTGATTCTCTTTCAGTAACTTAAGCCTCATGTTATGTTGTGTCTGATTTTCATTATCTGATGAGTTTCTACAGTGGAGGATGCATGCTGCTTAATGAAGGCTCACTTGGCCTAACTTCCCTCATGTTTAGTGCATAAGTGAGGATGAATTCATTAGAATTTTTGCATTGTGTTAATTTAAGAAAGAATAACACTTTTAGTATTGAAATATTTTTCTTTTGCTATACTCAAGTGATGTGAAGTGTGTTCCTCTTACTTGTGTGCTTAGCCTGCAGTAAGGTGGAACTACAATGAAAAAAAAATCCCAACCCCGGAAATCAGGACTGCTGACTTAGGAGGTGCTCCATTAAGTTAGATTCATAAATACTGTAGGAAAACTTCCCAAATGATCCTTGGTGTTAACTGTTGTTCCACTGCTGGGTGCAATTAAAAGTGTCATTTAGAAAGGTAATGGACCAATGTTCCTTTAGTGGCTGCATCAGAGAAGGGGGTTGGGAGGAATTTTCAAGTACTGAGTTATTTACACTGAGGCAATGTGAATAGCTCACTGTTAGTTTGTGCCCTTCTCTAGACAAATAGGATATATATGTAAAATTTTGGGACAATCTGAAGTATGTTATGTTTGTGTTGCAGTATAATAACTTCAACTGGTCTTGAATTATGTTATATAAATAAATCTTGCAACATACAGCTTAATCGTACAGTCATTACTGAAGAAAAACTTTTGAAAATGAGGCTTAGTATCTACATGATAATGCTGTATGTGTAACTTTCTTTTCAGGTTTCTGGTGATTTTTCTTTTTTCTTTTTTTCTTCTTTTTCCTCCTCCTGCACCCCTGTGACTTTATTAACACTTAATGGATTTTAGGGATCAGAGGAGGCTCGGCCAGGACTCACTAGCAATAACAAATCTGTAAAGAGGTTTGGCAATTAATAGATGTGCAAACATACAGAATCCTTTGCATCATTCCTTCAGAGCATAACTCTGGTGATCACCAAACCCAATACGCTACGTTCTGTTCTGTTAACAAACTGTAACATAATTTTATATTAAAATTCATTTTAAATCAAGTCTTTAATATTTATGTAAAAGGCAAAATGCATTAGGATTTCTTAAAAGTACATGATTTAGGGACCTAAGCCTAATTTTTAATAGAATGAAGGCTTGTCATTCAGTTGTGTGCTTTTATCATATTTCTGTAAAATAACGTTGTGTCAAGTTGTTCAATCTTTCTTGGTAAGAGTACTATTTTAGAGCTCAAAGGTACTGTAAAGGAACCAGTGTCTAACATAACCTCAGTTTACTAGATAATATTTGCCCCGGTCTTGCTTATCATATTTTAGCATTTATTGTTTTGTTGAAAATGGAAATAAGAAAAAACATCCTGTGAAGCAACCTAGACCAAATGCAAACAGTGGGATTGTTTGTGAAATGCAGTTGCATGTGATAGGTAGGCCCCACGTTACCATTTTACACGGAAAATCTGTAGCATAGAGTCAGTGAGTTGAACTTTTGGAGTCACTTGCAAAACATTTACGAAGAAGAAAGATTGTTATCTGCTTTTGTAGAGGTAATATCCAGGAGAGCGTTTCACTCACTGCCAAATCTGTGAATAAAGAAAAGGACCTTAAGCAGCCCCCAAAGAGGATCCTCGATTCCTGTAGCAGTCTGGACTCCCAGGCTTCCTGCCTGCTAGTCACACGCAGCCACTGGGTATAGGAGTTTGCATTCTCATTCATCGCCATGGGTAAACAGATGACAAGACAGCTTTCTCCCTCCTGTTTTTCTGAATCTCACAATAATGCATGTAAGAGGATAGTGTGTGATTCTTGGCTTACCATGTGATTTGATATGAATCTTGGACTTGTTTAATAATTGCCTTTTTAATAAAGAAAATGCTTTCATTTATTTCGGTAAGCATGAAAACAAGTGCCAGATTTCTGGAATTAATTTATTGGATGCCTAAATGTTACTGAACTTGCAAAACATGTTGATACAATTGTACCTAAAATTCTGGGTCATCATCAGACACTGGAAGACAGTTACTGCCTACTACTAATTCCTGGTTGTATCTACTATTGTAGTCCTGCAGTGTGAAGCAAAGCTTTTGTTGTATTGTTCTGAGACATGGAGGAAGGATAAGAGTTCCCATCCCCTTCCCGCTTCTCCCTCTGGCAATTGGAATTAGGTTTCTGGACTATGTAAGAGATCAGTTGAATGGGGTTTCCTTTCTCAGACTTTATTTAGTAAATAACATAAATGACCTATCTAATACATGAGACAATAGCATAAAATAAATAACATAATAACAGAAGTTTTCTGGTTTTTTGGATGTTTTTTCTCCTTGCCCTTCCTTTTGTTGAAGGGCAGTTTTGTTCTATGTGCTTTTTAAATGGCAGGCTAACTGCTGTAGGTAATTCACAGGAATAAGCAAACTCCAAAACAAGAGCAAGCTGGGAAAATTAATAATTTAACCTCAGATAGGTGGGATCTGCACAGAATTACAATGAGAAGTTTTTTGCAAAGGCTTTTGTGTTAATCAGTTAAGTTTAAAGTAGCTT
Organism: Numenius arquata; assembly: GCF_964106895.1. Classification (NCBI taxonomy): domain Eukaryota; kingdom Metazoa; phylum Chordata; class Aves; order Charadriiformes; family Scolopacidae; genus Numenius; species Numenius arquata. Next base: position 21,097,537 of record NC_133578.1, read on the forward strand.
TAGATGTGCTTATTCTGCAGTTGTTTCGTGACAGACTACAAGTCTGCCAGTTCAAGCACCTTGTCACTTCTGTGCCTTCTTCCTTAGGCAGTAACTTATCTTTTTCAGGCTTTGTGGACACCCCCTTTACACTCCCCTTCCCATACAGTGTCACAACAACTTCCACTTAATTTCTCCCTGTGGATCAGCCGTTCTCAAAGGGGGGAAAAAAAACAAAACAAAACCCAAAACAACAAACAAACCCTAAAACAAAAACCAAACCAAACCTCATCTACAACTCTTGCAATGACTCTCTGTTTACATGGTCTGAATGGTGATGGGGATGAAAAATGTACATTTGAGTGGAGAGACAGTATAAATCATTAATCTAATTGTGTTGGAACAGTTGCCCAGATATAGCAACTGTGAAATCTGTAGTGGAAACCTGATTAAGTTTTTTAACCACTGTGTCATCTATCTTAGCTCTACATGCTGTAACACAGTATCTAGATCCAGTGGCTGCTTTAAGATATTTTAGCTGGTGGGGATAAACCCTGGTGAGAGTTACTGCTCAAATGCAGTAAATACACCCTCCTCAGTGGTGCCGGCTTGGTCCTAGGATGTGTACTTAGCACAGGGGAAATGTGAGACATACAGAGATTTACCAAAGGCTATGCATTTCTGAAGGGGATGATCCCTCCCTATCACAAATGTAACAATTTTCCCATGCCAGGATCTGTAAAACTGCAGGACAACTGAACAAAGGATACTTCAGGAACAAATATCATAGTCTTATTTTTAAAAAGGACATAATTTAATTTTGTGTGATGGTGCCTGCATTTTAATGCATAGCATAATAAAGCCTTGAACCCTTTGGCTGAGGTCAGCCTATCTACTAGTGTCTTCTTTTAGGAGTAGTTGAGTAAAGTAGTAAAGAAAAATTCTTCTCTTCCTTAAAACATTTCTCTTCCCTTAAACATTTTCCAGTAGTTCATTACAAGAGTTTTTAATCAGAAATCATAATATATGAGAACTTGGAAAATTTATGTGACTATAAATTCCCTCATAGCACTTTTCTCCAAGTTAGAAATACAGAATGAAAAGATCAAAAGGCATGTGTCCCGTGTTCCAACTCGGAGAACAACTGCTGCAGAATTTCTCTCGTAGTTCTAGGGACTTGTAATGTAAGTTGTGGGGGTGTCATTTCCTTTCTGAGAGTCTTGGTCAGATATGAGTATTAGCTAAAAAAAATTTATTTACTAGGGATGGCAAAACTCAGTATTTGGAGAGCAAAATTAATTTATGCGTTTCATATTTCATATTATGTAAGCTATAAAAATGCATGAGTTGTCAATTTCAGGACTGGGGACCAGTTTAAAAATCCTAAGTAATTCCACTAGAGAAGGTGTGTATTATGTAAAGAATAAGCACTTTCACAGTATCTCTACCCTTTTGTCTGTGAAGATGCAGATTTTGTTGATAATACGAGGTAGTGTTTGAAGTGAGACAGGGGCTTCAGAGACTAGTATTCTATGCTCTAGAGTTTCCTTCCTTTGGGAGTTTGAAGATTTCATTAAATAAATCTGGCCAGGAGGGATTAAAGCCCTCTTTTAGCAAGGTGCTTAAATTATATTAATGAGAATAACGGTGTTGGGACCATTGTTTTTTAATATATCTTCTCACTCAAATGGGGCCTTAAAAATCCAACCATCTAAAATTACAACAGAATAAATGGGTAAGGATACTGATGAACAATTTCAAAACATATTATTCACACAAACTTTAACAGTCTATTTTTCCCTACCTCTGTTTCTTCATCATCATCCCTATTATAATTTTGATTGTTTGAAAAGCATAGTAATTCAGTGGTCCAGTTTAGTACTTAACAAGAATGTATCTAAAATTTACTTATTTCTAATCCATCAAGAGTACCCAACAGCTTCTTTATTTTCTTTATAGCAGTCTAATGAGGTCAGAAAGGTCAAAAGAGACTAGCATGAAAGGTCAGAATGGCTTATGCATGGGTCCTCTTCTGTAGGCTGATATTCAGCATGCTGGGAATGGGTTGGGCTATACTGTTTGGGTTGTGCAGCAAAATAATGACATGACCAATTCGACAAGTAGTCTTCATTATCCTTTCCCACAGAATGTATTTCCACGACTAGAGCAATTAGTAGGGATTATCTTTGAGAAGAGAAATAGATGGCTTTTAACTGCTTTGTGTGTGCTAAAATAATGCTAGATGGTTTAAATTTTTTCTGTCTGAAAAATTTTCTTTTTGCAAATTTAAGTGACAGGATATCACCCTGTATCAGAAGAAACAGTACTTTCCCATCTACTTACTGCTATTACTTAGAAATAAAAATGTAAAGTTCATATCAGGCTTAAATTTTCAGACTTGCAACTATAATTTTCCCTTTTTTTTTTTTAAACTTTGTTATTGACAATAGTGCAAAATAACTCCTGATTTATTTTCTTCCTCTAATTATTTTGACTTGTTCAATGAGACAGATTCTCTATAACTGGTAACTTTGAAGCATACCTTTTATTTTTAATCACCGAGAGCACAACTGTGGGATAAATAACAATAAGATGTTGTTTGAAATTTTTTTAAATTTTTAATATGGAGAAGGTAGGCATGGAATAGTTAAGCTGCTTGAGATCTCACAAAATTACTTATTAAAAATGGCTTTCAGGGTTTTAACTGCTTATGGAAACTGATTTCAGGTCTCTGCTGCCAGTCCAATGCTAGCAGTTAGATAGGTTCTCCATTTTACAATTTGGGGAAATGTTTTGAAATAGAGCCATTAGTTAGAGTATTAATAACACCTGTATAGCGAGAATAACAGTTTTATTTGCTACATGTTAACTGCTTGGCAGTTTCTTTGTAATATCTCTCTAATAAGAATGTGTGCTATTTGTTGCTCGTTTTCATTCCTACTATTGAATTGTACATAATCCGGCTATGGCTTGAGGGTCCTCATTGGTTACCCACTGTCTAATAAAAATTCCCCTACATTGTATTTGACATTTAATGTATATGTGGACCTCTGAATTTTTAGCTTTGTTTTCTGAAGATTTGGCTTTGGCCATTGGGTGTTGGATATAGAGGATTCCAGTGCTTCTACCACTGGCAGAGTCACCTTGTTTATATGCTTAGATTGAACAAAAGACTGGATGTGTGAACAGGCAGGAATTTTCACTCTAGTTCTGGTTCAGGCTAGATTTGACTCAGCTGTCAGCCTGTCTACTATTTCGGGTTTTGGCTTTCTCCACCCCCATCCATAATAGTCGGAGGTCATTGGTGTATTTTCACCAAATTCTCTGATTTTGTGTAGCCAAGAGGTACCCTTTATATCTAACACTTTTTGCTCAGTGCACATTATACTTTGTGAATTTTGCCTCTGAGTTAGCTGGAGGGTTTGGCTGCAAGGGAATTGATTTTTATTACTTTTTCTTTTTTACTCGGTAGAATTATGTTCGTAGCAAATGTTGGCAGTCAGTGTCAGAGTATGGTATTTCTGATATTCATTTACTTTACTCTGTCATTCAGTTACTTTAGGACCCACGTGCCTTATTTTCTGCATATACACATTAGATAAAAATGTATTCCCTAGATCTCAAAATAAAAATTTTGGCGTCATCTTCCACAACCCATCTTCAAGAGTTTGCTATATTTCATCTTTTGAAATGTTGGCTTGCCTGTGCTTTTTTTCCCACTCTTGGTTCTTCTAATCCTCTAATTGCTACTCTGTTTTGAAAAGGCTCTTTGTTTTTTCCTTCCCCATCCTACTGCTTTCTATACAGTTACATTTTTAGTGGCCTTTTCATTTCAATCTGTGCTTTTTCTGGCTACTCTTAAAAAAAAAAAAAAGTTCGTTTATGATGTCTATGCTAACAATAGATGTATCCCTCTCAGATAAGATTATTTTCCAGTGAGCAGTTTGTCTTTCCTCCAGGATCATTAACTGAACTCAGCTGTGAAACAAAAAAATCTTATGCAAACTTCTTAGCATTTTTCATCTCAAGTATCACAAAATCCTGGCCTTAACAAATGCTTTCATACTGGGTTATTATATATATCTAATGCTGCTTCAAAGTTGACGTTACTTTGACCTGCTAATGCCTCTTTGTATCCCCTTAAGCATCACACTTTTTTACTGCCATATAAATATATTCTCTGCCTCTTGAAATAGAGGCAAGTTCTTCTTGGTCTTTTCCTCTCCACTTACCTGTCAGCGTTCATTAATACTTGTAACTTCTGAAATTTTTTATTCCCTTGCTGTTTCTAATGTTTTGGAGCAGTTCCTGCAAATGTATTTTCATTGTTTTTTTAAATTCTTTTGTGAAACTCACTTTCATCATTATGTGTATAAAATTTTCAGTCGGCATGTAAAAATAGCTGTTATGAGATGACAAGTGATACCTCTTTGTTTTCTCTGCAATCCTAGCTCTTTGAATCCACCTTTGTTTCCTGCTTGACATTTAAGATATTTAGCTTCTAAGGCTATATATCAGAGAGCCTTTTAAGGCTGTATATCAAGCTATCTATATCTTTTAAGGCTGTTAATGCTGTCATTATCGTGGTATGATAATCTAAGGGTAACCACCAGGCAAGGTTTGTGGGGAAATTAATGTTTTTTAATTAGATTAACTTCTAGAGTTAGAAAAATAGGCAGGTTTTTGTGTGTATGACCCCCTTCTCATGTCCTCAAAGGGTTTAGGTTTCCTAGTCATCTCAGCTGGTCTACTTAAAGATAACGCTTTTCTCTGCAAACTCTGCCTGCGTCATTGCTTGACACACTGTCAGGACAAGGCTGGCAATTGTTGATCTGGGACTGTTCCAGTATGATTATGAATGTAATTTTTTTAAGAGTTGTTTGCAACTGCAAGAAAAGAATAAGAAGATCAGCACAGAGTATGTACCAATTTGCTGGTTTAAGTATCTTACAAGCTGAATATGACAACTTTTCAGGAACTCTTACAGTGCTGGAGACAGTAATAAGAAAACTGCAGGATACACAATGCACAGTTACAAACTCATTGCCATTGTAAGTGATATGAAATATGTTTTCTGCGTGTAAATGGGGCCACTCTTATCTCTCAATCCAAGACATCCAGAGCAGTAAGAATGTCTTTTTCTCTGGAAAAGTAGAATAGTTGGCCCTGGCAAATCTTTATACTTCATGAAATCTTAAATGGCTGAAGTCTGCATTTACAGCCCTGTATCCTGGAGACTTACACAACTGCTGTCGACAGCGGACTTAGGGCAGGAGGAGAGCAGTTCCAGGCAGGCAGCTAGAGCAATGGTAGGGTCGCTGAAATCCACCCACACCAGGAGATGGAATGAGACAGCCAGGGACCTTGACTTCCTGCTCTTCAGTCACAAAACTGGTGAGTTTCTCTATGGGCATGGAGCTGTTGATCTGCTAAAAGTCTGTCAACAGCAAATGACAGCAGGTGCTGACAGCTTGCACCTGTGCTGTAACCTGGAACAGACACGTTGACTACACTCATTCTAAGTATCTGGCAAGACTAGTATTATCTCCACTTATTATAGCAGAAATAAATATGGTCCTCATGTTCCTGAAAAGAAAAATGCTATGTCAGAGACAATATTATCCTCAGTGCCTAAAGATCCTGGGTCAAAGGGATAAATCTGGTTGAGAAACCGCGTACATTGCAGGGATGCCAAAAATCCCACTGAGGTAGTAATGGCTTCTTTTCTGCAACATGGGAAACTGTCAGATGATGCAGCTTCCTATCAGGTGACATCAGCAATCCCTACAGTCCAAGTTTTGTCTGTGCCATAAATTAGTGAACCTTATTCAAAGTATTTGAATACAATCCTGGTTGGAAGCCTTATTTTTTTTATCTATTCATTGGAAAAGGATATAACACAAGACACTGAAAAAACTGCAGTCTTTAGGGACTGTAGCCTGACACACTCAACCCATACTGTTGTATTCAGTCGGGGGATAGGTGTATCTACTTAATACTGTGAAAAAAATCTAACTGGAGTATTAAGTCCTGCAGCTGGTAGGTATCAAGCAGTTTAATTAAAAAAAAAAACAAAAAAAAAACAACAACCCAATCACGAAGGTTTCTGAAATAGTGAAATCTTGAAAGAAATTTGGGCTATAAAAATGCTCTAATAGAAATCTTTATTTAGTCATGATGCCTTTTAGGTAGAACTCGTAGATAATGCAATCGCTCAATTACCTCTTCTACAAAATTAAGGGGTGTTCCTCTAAGAAGGTGACACAGTTGACAGCCCAGCTGAAGTGCCTCTACACCAGTGCACACAGCATGGGCCACAAACAGGAGGAGCTGGAAGCCACTGTGCTGCTAGAAAGCTGTGACCTAGTTGCCATTACTGAAACTTGGCAGGATGAATACCATGACTGAAGTGTGGCTATCGATGGCTACAGGCTGTTCAGAAGGGAAAGGCAAGGAATGAGAAGGGGTGGGGTAGCCCTGTATGTTAGGGAGTGTTTAGATTGTCTAGAGCATAATGATGGTAACGGTAGGGTTGAGTGTTTATGGGTAAGAATCAGGGAGAAAGCCAACAAGGCAGATACCATGCTGAGACTCTGTTACAGACCATCCAACCAGGATGAAGAGGCAGACAAAATATTCTGTAAGCAGCTGGGAGAAGACTCACCATCACAAGCCTTTGATCTTGTGGGGGAGTTCAACTTATCAGATGTCTGCTGGAAATACCATACAGCAGAGAGGAAGGAGTCTAGGAGGTTCCTAGAGTGTGTGGAAAGTAACTTCCTGACACAGCTGATGAGTGAGTCAACTAGGGAAGGTACCCTGCTGGACCTGTTGTTTGTGAACAGAGGACTAGTGGGTGATGTGCTGGTTGGAGGCTGTCCTGGGCATAGCAACCACAAAATGATAGAGTTTTCGATTCTTGGAAAAGTAAGGAGAGGGGTCAGCAGAGCTGCCATCTTGGACTTGCAGAAGGCAGACTTTGGCCAGTTTAAGAGACTGGTTTACAGTCTTGGGAGGCAGTCCTGAGGGGCAGAGGAGTCCAGGAAGGCTGAACATTCTTCAAGAAGGAAATCCTAAAGGTGCAGGAGCATGCTGTCCCAGTGTACTGAAAGATGAGCCGTTGGGGAAGACCAGCAGCCTGGCTGAACAGAGAGCTTTGGCTGGAATTCAGGGTTGCGAGGAAAGAGAGTTTATGACCTTTGAAAGAAGGGGCAGGTCACTCAGGAGGACTGCAAGATCATGATGTTATGCAGGGCAGGGAGAAAATTAGAAGGGCCAAAGCCCAACTAGAACTTAGTCTGGCTACTGCTGTAAAAGGTAATAAAAATGTTTCTGTAACATTCTATAACATTAGCAACAAAAGGAGGGCTAAGGAGAATCTCCATCCTTTATTGGATGTGAGGGGAGACATAGTGACAAAGGCTGAGGAAAAGGCTGAAGTACTTACTGCCTTCTTTGCCTCAGTCTTTAATAGTAAGACCAGTTGTTCTCTGGGTATCCAGCCCCCTGAGCTGGAAGACAGGGACGGGGAGCACAATGAAGCCCCCATAATCCAAGGGGAAATGGTTAGTGACCTGCTACACCACTTAGACAGGAACAAGCCTATGGGGCTGGATGGGATGCACCCAAGGGTACTGAGGGAGCTGGTGGAAGTGCTCACCAAGCTGCTTTTCCATCATTTACCAGCAGTCTTGGCTAAACAGGGAACTCCCAGTTGACTGGAAGTTAGCAAATGTGATGCCCATCTACAAGAAGGGCTGGAAGGAGGATCCGGGGAACTACAGGCCTGTCAGTCTGACCTCAGTGCCTGGGAAGGTTATGGAGAAGATCATCTTGAGTGCCATCATGCAGCACGTACAGGACAACCAGGTGATCAGACCCAGCCAGCGTGGATTTATGAAAGGCAGGTCCTAATTGACTAATGTGATCTCCTTCTGTGACAAGGTGATCCGCTTAGTGGATGAGGGAAAGGCTGTGGATGTTGTCTACCTAGACTTCAGTAAAGCTTTTGACACTGCTTCCCACAGCATTCTTCTGGAGAAACTGGCCGCTCATGGCTTGGGCGGACGTACTCTTCGCTGGGTAAAAAACTGGCTGGATGGCCAGGCCCACAGAGTGGCAGTGAATGGAGTTGAATCCAGTTGGTGGCCGGTCACAAGTGGTGTTCCCCAGGGCTTGGTGTTGGGGCCCGTTCTGTTTAATATCTTTATCAATGATCTGGACGAGGGGATCGAGTGCACCCTCAGTAAGTTTGCAGATGACACCAACTTGGGTGGGAGTTTTGATCTGCTTGAGAGTAGAAAGGCTTTGCAGAGGGATCTGGACAGGCCGGATGGTTGGGCCGAGGCCAATGGTATGAGGTTCAACAAGGCCAAGTGCCAGGTCCTGCACTTGGGTCACAACAACCCCATACAACACTACAGACTTGGGGAAGAGTGGCTGGAAAGCTGCCTGGTGGAAAAGAACTTCGGGGTGTTGGTTGACTGTTGGCTGAACATGAGCCAGCAGTGTGCCCAGGTGGCCAAAAAGGCCAACAGCATCCTGGCTTGTATCAGAAATAGTGTGGCCATCAGGACTAGGGAAGTGATTGTCCCCCTGTACTTGGCACTGGAGAGGCCACACCTCAAATACTGTGTTCAGTTTTGGGCCCCTCACTACAGGAGGGACATTGAGGTGCTAGAGCATGTCCAAAGAAGGGCAAGGAAGCTGGTGAAGGGTCTGGAGAACAAGTCTTACGAGGAGCAGCTAAGGGAACTGGTGGTGTTTAGCCTGGAGAAAGGGAGTCTGAGGGGAGACCTTATCACTCTCTACAACTACCTGAAAGGAGGTTGTAGCAAGGTGGGGGTTGGTCTGTTTTCCCAAGTAACAAGTGATAGGACAAGAGGAAACAACCTCAAGTTGCACCAGGAGAGGTTTAGATATTAGGAAAAATTTTTTACACTGAAAGGGTTATCAAGCACTGGAACAGGCTGCCCAGGGAAGTGGTTGAGTGACCATCCCTGGAGGCATTTACAAGACGTGTAGACGTGGTGCTGAGGGACATGGTTTAGTGATGGCTTTGGCTGTGTTAGGTTAACTGTTGGACTGAATGATCTTAAAGGTCTTTTCCAACCTAACTATTCTGTGATTCTGTGATTCTACAAAAGAATTTCCAAACTTGAGCATGTTGCAAAAGTGTTGATCCTTGCACAGCTTCAGGGCATGTGACTACTGCAGTTATCCTTTGTCCCCTCAGCAATTTAGACTGAAAACAGTGTGTCTTTTAACATCAGTTGAAAACTGTGTAATCAAATTATAAATTGGCCGTCCCTTTTGATCATTGAAGTAATGAAGTTATACTGTTGCATCCTAGAACTGTCCACTGATTTGCTAATATGAATGTGGTTATTTAAATATTGCTAATAGATCTCCTTCCTATATGAAAGAAATGGCAATCACTATTCCTTAGAAAGCATATTTCTGAATTGGAGTGGCTTAGTTTCTGAAGCTTTAGAATGTTAGAATGACATAGTAAATAGTTTTATGTAAGAATATAGTGGTTCATGTTTTAACTTGATGAAAATCTTTTATATAAGCTATGGAATTTATTTTGTATGCCAAAATATGTGGTAGGATTTTTCACTTAACTTCTTTAATGCTGATTGCAGGGGAAGTGAGATCATTACCATTTTTTTAGGGTGTGAAGAGGGAAGTCTCCTTCAAAATGCTTTTACTTTCTTAATGTAGTCTGTTGTCATGGAACATATGGGGGAAAAACATGTTGTGTTTTGCTGGTAGAGAAGACTTAACATAAGTAATAGAATTCCCCTTGCTGTGCTGATGTTACCAATGATGTTGGTACACAAACAAAGAAGTAAATAAAAATTACTTTCAAGCTCTGCTGAATACACATAGGGGAAAGAAATCAATGCTGGCCAAATGGAAATGGACAGAATTATTAAAGGAGAATCAGTTTCTAGGCTTTAGAGGGTATTTGAAACAGTGAAAAGTTACCATATAACCTAAAATTCAGTGTCCTTTTAAGCTTTAAATGACAGATCTAAGGTGGTACGTGGGACGTACAAAGGTGGGAAGAAGAGTTGTGGCAGATTCACTTCCTGTGGAACAAGGTTCTAAACTGATGTGTAGTAATGCAAGGCAGCCACCTTATTTTAGAATTTGGATATCTTCTTGTCTATAAGATTAAAACTCCACTATATATTTTATTCTAAGTAGTGCATTGAATATGTCTTGTGTTGTAAGTTGGGATGCTTCATAAACTGCTAACTGCTGTAAAACGTAAAAACTTGTTTGCGTTGCTGCTTAGCTCTGTCTGTTTTATTTTTTTTTCTGTCTCTGCTTGAATTAAAATACTTGTATTTATGGTAGATAGGAACAAATTCAAAGCTCATAACAATGAAAAATTCATCTTCTGGTTGAAGATAAAAACTAAAGAGCTTGTCTGCTCCACTATGGAAGTTGTGAAACCAAGGAATAAGGCAACGTTGCTGGTTTAGCAGCAGTGGTGCTTAAGAAAGTTCTGTTGATGACAAATTCAGTGAGGAAAGATGGTCTGCTTCCTCCTGACATTATTTTACTCCTGTTTCAACTGCGTCGACTCAGTAAACTTATTTTTGGTTTACTGTGGTATAAGGGGGACTAGAAGAACCAAATAGTTGGAGAAAAAGAAAAAGAGAAAATACTAGCTATCATGTTTGCTTCAAATATCCCTTCATTTTATTTACTTTTAAACCTTTTGCTGGTCAACAGGCAAGTGAAATTTGTAAGTTGGAAAATGATACTATGAGAAAAGGTGTGCTTAGTAACCAAGCAAGAGAATAGGGATGGAGTAGGGAGTATGTCAGTTAATTAAAAACGAAAAAGCACTTTTCTTTCTTCTGATAATGTCTTGCAATTTCTAACTGCACCAAGCATAGCTCTGTGTAGTTCTGAATTACTCCCTGGCATGGATCATGTTGCTATGTCTGAGCTGTCATGGAAACTGGCTGGAGCAAAGCTGGCTTATGAAGCACATACAAGACAGCACAGGCAATCTCTCTTCTTAAAGGTTTAGAAGGTGGCAGATACTTTTTTTTTTTTTCTTTTCTTTTTTTAGCAAGATAGCAAGCAGTTTGCTCTTTAAAATAGAATTTTATTGGGAAATTCCATGCTCTGCTGGCATTTTGGACGCTGGCTGTATCAAGCATTTCAGCAGCACAAAATTAATTGCTTTGATTATTCACATCCTCTAGTTCAACAGCAGTCAAGAGATTCTTTTGCTGCTTGGCTATACATCTCTCAGTACATTAATTTGCCTGCCGAAATTAATATGTTGTTTGATTTTGGTGGTTAGTGAACAGCATTGAGAAAGAGTTTGTTTCTTCTTTCACAACCTGTATGTTTACTACAGAGGAGTATTTTTGTTTGTGTACGGCTCTTCTAATGCGTAGTACCATTGTCATGATTTAACCCCAGCCAGCAGCAAGGACCATGTAGCTGCTTGCTCACTCAAGCTGCACACACAAGCAAAGCAAAACAAGGAATTCGTTCACTGCTTCCTATCAGCAGGCAGGTGTTCGGCCATCTCCAGGAAAGCAGGGCTCCATCACATGTAATGGTTACCTGGGGAGACAAACACCATCACTCTGAAGGTTCCCCCTCTTTCTTTCTTCTTGCCCCAGCCTTATATGCTGAGCGTGACATCATACGGCATGGAATATTCTGTTGGTCGGTTGTGGTCAGCTGTCTCGGCTGTGTCTCCTCCCAACTTCTTGTGCACCCCCAGCCTCTCACTGGCGGGGTGGTGTGAGGAGCAGAAAAGCTTAGCAACAACCAAAATCATTAGTAGGCTATCAACACCATTTTTGGTTTGGGTTTGGTTGTTGTTGTTGTTGTTGTTTCTTAAATTCTGTGCAAGATCTGTATTTCAGTACTGTGTAAAAGTACACAAGTTTAAACGCATATAGGGTGGAACAAACCAGGCTTTACATAATTATTCCTTGCTAATGATGGAGATGATTCAGAGTTCGAATTTCTTTAGCAGTTCCCTTTTGCCATAGCTTCTGCGGAATGGGAAAGCGTAAGAATGTTCCTGTGAATTGATTTTCCTACAAAGCAGATGTGGGATCTGACAGTTTACCCTTATTTACAATTTGTTAGCGGGTTCTTGATTCTGTTTTCATTTGGATTCACAAGGAACCTTTTATTAGAGAACAGAGCGCCCTTGCTTACCTTGACTCCCATGGGAGACCTTGAGCAGAAGAGACTAATAAGCATTTGCATATCATTCTCCCACTGTTGTTTCATAGAGAGGTGAGTTTGGATTCTCCTGAAGGAGTCCTGTCTATTACTAAAGGGTACCAGAAAGTATTGCTTCATTGGGAGCTCTTCCTACCATGGAGTGACTGGGAAGGTCTGGATTTTGGCTACTGTGAAACTCTTGGGTGATCTTTAACTCCTTTTATGGTGTCAAAAAGGCAGTTCCCCAGTAATATGTTTGGGCAGAAATTCAACAACACGGCTCTCACAAAGACTTCCTTCTATTTAGTAAACCTGTAAGAAGAGAGTATGGGATGGAATATAATTTAGCTACCTAAAAATGTTAAATTAGAATTAGAAAATCCAAAATTCCACTATGGAGGACTGAAGCTTTCCCCCCTCCCTGGCCCTCGTCCTTAACCTTGAAGAACTGATTAACTGAGGCTCCCTTTCGTACAGCATGAAGACTGCTTGCTGCTATTGTCTCCTGCAGAAGCAGCATTTTCCTGCTAACTGGTTTAACTGTATCGTGTCCTTGAACACGTTTTCCTCTGATGTCCTTTCAGGATTTGAGAAGTGCTCCATAGTGTATATAACGACACCCAGAAAAATGTGACAATAGTACTCTTTTCCTGATCAGATTTTGTTCTTTCCATCTGTCAAACATTTGGTTTTTCTTTTTCCCCCTACTGCTACTGCAGCAAAAATGCCTGCCTTTTGTTTATGTCTTCCTACACTAGCTTCGTGACATCATCAATGATATCGCCAGGGGAAAAAAATATGCATAGCTTTAGCTAAACCAGCTGTTCGTTAGCAACCCATCTAGTCTGCTTTCATTTCTTCTCATTAATGTATACGTGGTAGTGTTTCCTGCTTAAGAGATGTAGAAGGTTCTCAGCCACGAACCATCTGCTCGTTCCGTGTCTTCGGGTAGATAAAAATGGTGGCATTTTAAAACGCGCTCATTCTTGATAATGGAATTTTTTATTAAACAAAATGAATGTGAGAGTCTAGAAGATATTAATTGCTGGATTTAGTTGTGGGTGATTCTGAATTCTTTACTACCCATCTTTTATAATTCAGTGTAATCAATAGAGACTGCATATCAACTGTTAGAAAACATTAATAATACACGATGAGCAAGATGCTGAGAACAATAAACAGGGAGTTTTGTCATTGGTTTGCATGACGACACAGTAAAGCGCATGATTCTGTGTTCGTCATGCTTGTCCCTTTTTCCATGCAAATCAGTGGCAAAACTTCCACTGACTTCCATACGACCAGAATAATGCCAACAATGAGCAACAAGCTGTCATTTTTTCTAACGAGGGAGATCTGAAACAGAATAAGTAGGTATTTCATCTGTGGAATATTAATGAGAAAACAGTTTCTTTTTGCCATCTTATATTTTCAAAATGCTATGAATTATTCCAGAGATAATTGACTATTTCATAGAATAGCAGCATCTTTGCAATGTTAATATTATGGTTAATTACGTGTTCAGTACCAGTTTTCAGGGTGGAGAAGAGATGTTCATTTATTATCACTAGCTGTATGTTAAGAGTTTTAAATTAGAATATTCTTGGAATTCACTCTGCAGTAGGAGTTAAGCTATTCCAAATATTCCAAAATGGATCCCCAATGCCGATAATGTATCAGTGAAAAAAACCATTAAATTTTTATCTTTTTGTGTAAGTGCTTTTGTAATTTTGAATGTAGATATTTGCTTCTTCCAGTATAAAATGCTTAGGTAAATAGTAAGTTTTTAACTAATATAAAATGTTAGCTCAATTTAGGATTTTGTGTTTAAAAAAAACAATAAAACCCCAACCAAACACAACACCCCCACCCCCCCCAAAAAAAAAACCCCACAACAACAACAAACCCTGAGCATCACCAGCTATTATCAAAAAGAGATTAGACTTCATTTTACTATATAATTTGTCATTTGGATTTGAGACTAATCCTTGCTCAAATGACCAATTCTTATTCACCTGAGTAGTCTCACTGAAACCAGCAAAACTAATTTTATGACCAAAGATTACAGGATAATGCCCTTGACTGATGACAGAAATTTAAATCAGGGGGCTGCTATTTAGGAACAATTTTTCATGCAGAAGCTTGTCCTCTACGTAAAGGATAAACACTGGCAGATTAAGTGTTGGCAAAATATTACCTCTTCAGAATATTAATTTCAGCATCCGCTGTGTGTCGAGCAATGCAGACAATGCACAGTTTTTGCCACTCCCTGCAAGAAAAAATTACTTTTAACAACTCAACTCTCTTTAATTTCTACTTGAACTCGTGTTACAATGGGAGTAGTAATAATAATTTAAAAAAAAAAAAAAAAAAAGTTGAGGGGTTTTCCATAATGACTTCTGTCTTAACGAGGTAAAGAAGCTTTAGAATTTGTTATTCCTTCCTCATAGTAGACCTCAGCTGATAAAAATATCCGTAGCCGGTGAAATCAGTGGCATGCCTGGCTTTCTCAGACAAAACTCCCATGTGATCAGGCAGGCAGCCTCAGTGAGCCTGGAGCTGCTCAGCAAGCAGTAGGTAATGAGTCTTTGTGCAGAGCAAAGCTCTTGTGGCTGAACAATAAAGCATATGGTACCAGCAATAAAACACAGTGCTGGGAAATTTCAGAAGATTCTACGGGAACTAGGAAGACAGTGAATATGTCAAACGTTATAAAATGATGATCAATCTGGTTTGGTTCCTAATTAATAAAAACAGTGCATGGATTGGAAAAACAACAATTTGAACAGGTCAGTTGTTTTACAGATTCTTCACACACTTCAGTATTTTAAATATAAGCGGGGTTTTTGCTATTTCCTTATTATTAGTAAAGACAGGGGTGTTTTGCATTTTGTAAGGTGGGATTGGAAGGATGCACATTAATGTGATACCAAGCTAAAATTGTGTAAGTTCTGTGATCAGATTGATTGTAAAAATATTTTTACTATTATTCCTATGCAAATCAAACTTCAATTGTGCATGGAAAAACTGGATAGCAAATAAAATTAAATTTATGCTAGATGGATCATTTACCAGTATCATAAAATATTTAGTAACAACAATCTATTTTTCTGCTATGTATTCGAGAGTAATTCTTTCTTAGTAGGAAATTTGTAGTGTCTGCATTTGGTTAAAAAGAGTGTAACATTGGAGCATATCTAACAGTGCGCTTACATTTGTTTTTTTCTTCCACATTTTTTTTGGATAATTTCGAAAGTGGTTTTTTTGTGTTAATTTTAATGCAATTGTATACACACAGGAATGATACGTTATAACCCTCTGCATTTATTTCACTCTAATATTAATGCAAATATATTATTTTTCAAGGAAGTATTTCTTTCTCACAGTAGTTTTCAGTTAATCGTACATAGTATTTTATTTTTTGAAAATTGCCCCCAAAGATTTTAGGGGCCTGTGTTTGTCTTACAGAGGGTCGACATTTAATTTCTCCGTCATATCACATCACATAGAAATTAACCGTGTAAAAGTTTTAATCCATAAATCTCTTCCTAGCAGTGTTTTCCTTTCTTCTCCAGCACTCAGAACTCACCAATTAGATACGCTGGCCATCTCGCAAAGAACTAGATCTGTTGATTTTTGGAGAACGTTTCGGCAATAGGGAGATGGAGCCCTTGAAAAGAGATTGGGGAAATAAAGAAAGAAAAATAAAAATGTAGAGAACAGGATGTCGTTTTCATGTGGGCTTATATTTCGGTTAAGAAGTGCCCTTTTTAAATACCACTTCGACTAGTTCAAGAACATTAATTTTGTTCCTGTGTAGATCGGGGTAATGAATCCCGGGGCGGGCAGCGGCGCTGGCCCCAGGTTTGGGCGAACGGGCCGCGAGGATGATGAATGCTGATGAGCGGAGATGGGCTCCCTGGCCTTATATTCCTCCCCTTTCGCTATTGTGTCTGTGCGTGATGCTAATTCACGTGGGTGAGCAGAAACAAGCCGTGCATAAATTAGACCCATCGCTCTCGCCCCCAACTCCCTGCCCTCCTTAATTTAAAAAAAACAAAAAAACCCCAAAAAACCCCCAAACAAACAAAAAAAAAAAAAAACAGGGGGGGGAGGGGGGGAAAGGAAAAGGAAGCCCGGCTGCAGAGCCGGGGGGCTGGGGGGGTGAAGGGATGCGGATCTCCTTGGAAACGGCCGCGGCGGGCTGTCTCTCGCCCGTTGTGGGGCGGGGGGCGGCGGTACCCGCCGGGCACGGGTGGGGGCCCGCGGCCCCGGCCGCGCTGTGCCCGGCATGCCCTGCGGCGGGGGGCGGGAACATGCAAACGAGGGGGGCGGGCGCGGGGGGGGGAAGGCCGTTCCGCTGCCGCGGGTGTGTGCGGTGCCCCGGCGGCAGTCCGTCTGCTTCGTCCCGTTCCGCGGCCCAAACGGCGGCCGGTGGCGGAACGGCGCGGTTCGGGCTTTGCGAGGAGCGGCGCGGAGCCGCGCGAAGCAAGAGCTGCCCTTGCAAATAAATCGCGGCGTGCGGCTCCTCTCTGGCAGGGGGCTGCGTACCCCGCGCTCTCTTAGATTCAGAAATTTGGCGTGTCTTCAAGTGCAAAATTTTCCAGTTAATGACTATTACTAAAACCGAGTGAAGCTGCTTTGCCATCGCGGTATTAAAACATTTCTCCTGTAAAAAGTAATTCTCAGCTATAGCTTGCTGTCTCTCTGAGAACAGGCCTGTTGGTGGTTTAGGCAGTAGCTTTCGACAGGATGTGTTGAAGGATTTGATTCATCATACTTCGCGTCCGCAACTCGCGGTTTGTTTCACGGAGATCACTGGTAAAATCGTAGTAACACCTGCGGTGTTTGTCATCAGATTGGACGAGATGCACTGAACTTGTCACTCTACGCTAATTTAAATGGAGAAAATAAAGCAGCATATAGTCATGCAATTATCATATAATTACCATATTTGTCTAAAGTGAGTACAGTGGATTTTAAGTTTAAATTTATGAGGCAGTTAGGTACTTAGAGTAAGTACGTACATAGATAAAATTAACTGTGCACTAAAATAACAATAGGAACATCCCTCTGGAACAGTATTCCCACTGTTTTAATGGAATCACAACTTTGAAATACATCTGCCTTTCCCAAATATGCATGCAAGAAACAAAAATTCAAACGTTTTTCCTGTGGATCAGGCACTTCATATTCTAAAATGCTCCTGATATTAAGTTATTTTAAGAACTTTAAAGAAACAATCCAAAGAATTCCTGAAGCAAACAGGTGTTTGGTGTTGCTACCAAGTTCTGGTAATTGTGGGAATATGGGGAAATACACTTTTCCCCCCATCTAAACTCCAGTAGAAACTATGATTTATATAGTCACTTGATGCTGCAACTTGAGTGCTGGGTGTTGAGCTCCTTTAAGCATCGTAAATAGAACCACATCTTTCTGCATGCATCAGACATCTTGGAGTCAGAGACATGATTCTGATTGCCTGTATTACTGAAGTTCAGTGTTAATTCTACTAGTCTTAATTTACTTCTAGATCTGAGAAGGCTGAGCCTGACATATAATATTTTGGTTTGAGTGTGCACAGTGTTTATTGTGTGTCTTAGATTTTTGGTCTCATTTGTTTATTGGAAAGAATAATCTAGGTTTTTTTTAAAAAACTCATTGATTTTGATAGATGTAATAGTTGAATAATAAAGTTTAATATTAATTGAAGACATGTAAGTCATGGTTTAGGGTACATAATGGCAATTGTTGGGAAATTTATTCCAGGCTTAAGCATTTTCCCTGAATTAGCAACAGATGATTCTGCCATCTAAAACCCTTACTTGATCTTAAAAGGTGCTTCTAGTAACTGAATCTGAACCCCTGAACAAGCAGATGGAAGGTCAGGCTGAAGCAAGGCGGGTATAATATATTGCAAGATTGGTAATGCTGTCTGAAAGATAAATTTACATGCAGTCTGTCAGTATCTGTCTTTGTCCTTGCTCTAAACTAGTTATGATGCTGAGAAAAACTGGATTATAAACATGCCATTCCCTCAGTAAAACATCACCAAACACCATCACATCTTTAAAATGTTGATGCTATTTGATGTCCTACCAGTGAGTTTTAATCACCATTGCTTCATTGCTCTTCTGTATCTTTTTTGACCCTGAAAAAAGGATTGGATGTTGATAAAAGATAGATATGATTCATCTACAAATGTACACAAGCAACAAATATTTACTAGATTAAAACAGTTCTGGGATAAATAGCATGGCTTTAATTTCTCCATCTCTCCACAAATATGGATACACTATTCTAATGAAACCTGTAATAAGTTGGACTTGTGAATAATTGCCAAAAAAAAAAAAAATCTGGAAAATTGTGGGCTTCTTCCTTTTTCAGATTTATATATAATGCTCTTCAACAACTCCTCTTCCTCTAGTCTTATCCCCCACCCTCCAAAAAAGTTCTCAATCACTTCATATCTTTTTTTTTCTACAATGAGATAGGGAAAATGGGAAAAGGAACATAAATGAGTATCACTATAAAAAATTGGTGGAAAATACGCTTAGTATGTAAGTTGTCTAAAAGCAAAATTAGAGATAAAAGCAAGAGGAGCTGCTTGAGTTTTTTGGGGTTTTGTGCATTTAAATGCAAAAATATAAATAATGATACTTCTTATAACATCAAAATGTATTGGACCACTTGCATTTAGGCTTTCTGGTGAAAAGATAGATGGCTTTTAGTTACTACTTCATAAATCATTTAATGAAATATTTAACTTGATGTCCTGGTTTAGTTTGGGGCTGGTTAGTATCCTGCTCTTTCATAAGCAATAGGAATTTGCATATTTATTTTATTGTCTAGTGTGAAGTAGGAAATATGGGCTACATGGTATGGAGCCTGACCCTCATCAGTCTTTCTGAGGGGTGTGGGTAGGAACTAGAATATCATTTACCGAGTGTAGCTTCACCATCCTGCATAGTCCTTGGATTTTGATGAGGAAATGCAATCAAGTGATACTGTTATGTAGAGTAAATAAGCCTCCGTGGTAACTGTAGCTTTCATTAGCATGCTGCCCCTTCCAGGGTAGCGGGCCCAATTTGGGGTTGTGTTACATTTATTTATTTCATCCCGGTAAATAATTTCTGTGTATGCCTATAAATAAGTAACGTTTTTCGTCCGTGCTGCAAATCAGGATAAATGTTCTGAGCTCTGTGCTGCTGTAGCTGTTCTGGTGTCAGTACCTGGGCTAGCTGGTCCCGGGCTACCTGGTCTCAAGCTAGCCATGGGGCTGTCTGTAGCCCCCTGCAACGAAAGTGCTGTCTGCTGAAAGCAGCAGGAGCTGCCGTGATGTCTGCAACCGCTGTCGCACAGCCACACGAGCTGGAGAAGGAGAGGCTGACAGACCAGCACTGGGGCTTATGTCTCCCTGCTGGGGGTGGCAGCTGGGGGAGGAGGGCTGCTCCTTCAAACCCATCTCCCTGGGCAGCCTCTGAGTGGGGGCTGGGGCTCCTCCGGTGCCCGTGGGCATCTCCCACCTGAGGAACCACTGGCTGGTGCTTCTGGGAGGATGAAACAGGCTGGCGTTGCGGTGGCTTCACAAGGAAGCTGGGCTTTTTTGAATAGGGATCTGAATTTGATAATGAACTTCTCAATGATTTAAAACCTGTTCTTTACTATAATTGAACAAAGTCTCCTTTTAATGTAGCATGAATATGTTAAAAAAGTAAGCTGGATTGCAGATGTTTTCAGTTGTACTTCGATCTCTAGTAAATGCCACTTGTGCGCTGATGAAAGGGTATAAAAAAATGTTGAAAGCCACAAAATATATTTATTAATTGTTTTTAGTGTGGACAACAAATGATAGGACTGCTTACTTCCAGCATGAACTGTGACAGCTGAGCAGGCAATTCTCAAGCAAACATTTTTGCCTTCAAGTATTTTATTATGGGGGGGAGGGAAACCCCATGGCTCTGGGGGCACTTGGAGTGCTTGCAGAGCTGCCATTGTTCTGCTCTCTTGTAGTGCCAGAGTCTCTATTGAACCCTTCACTTTCAGAGTAGCTCAAGGTTTAACTTTGTAGCTTTCAGTTAAGTCTCTCAGTTGTTTACCATTATGCCCTCCTCACCCACTTTTATTTCTGAACAAACATCTTTTAACGATGAAATGGAAAAGTGAGAATTGCAAAGTATTAACCTTCTCATTTCCGTTCCCCTGGAAAAGACTAAATAATCAGAGATCTGATAAAGAAAAATGTCATAAAATATATCAAATAAAAAAAAAAAAAACCACACAGGTTGAAAGTGTAAGCTACATACCTTCACAGCAGTGCTTTTTAGGAGAGCATAGGGCAGATAATTAATTTTGTCCCAGCAGAGTCCTCTAGCTGAGATGTCGTTGAATGGTCATAAGGTGCTTACAAGTCAGGCAATGCTATGGGAATGGGCTGGCAGCTTAGTTTCTATTCATCACTGTCTCGGTGACAAGAGTGCCTTGGGAATTGGATGGGTACGTACTTGTTATTAGACCCGCAGCTCTTCTGTCAGCCTTCTGGAACAGTTTTCAGCTTTGAATTATAAAGTGAACTGAAAGGGATTTTTCAACATGTTTATTATGATGCCAAGTCACTACAGCCATAAACTCCAGATTTTCTTCAGTATTACAAAAAAGAGAAGAGAGTCAACATTCAATTTTAACACAATTGGGATCTAATTTTAGGTCACAGAATCATAGTCAGGCTTATTGTGGTCCGTAGCTTTACATGTTCATGTTGTGATAACAGCATATACTCTTCCTTTGTGTGCCTTTGTGTCGAGTATACAAAGGTACACACCCACAGGTGGGTAAGGGCCTATGTGTAATTTTTTCTGGCTGAAGGTAGGAAGTGCTATTGGAAAGATCGGCTGTAATTGCTTACAGAGAAATGTTTTAGTATGCATGTTTTGTCCACCTTCATAAAAAACATCCATGTCATTCTGTGATGCTGTGGTCACTAAACTTAGGAATTTGAAATCTTAGTGTAGTTGATCTTTTGGGTTGATTTCTTAAGGAAATTAGGCTTATGCAGTTATGTTTTCTCTATGCCTATCATATTGTCCGATACGTCTTTCATATTTTCCTTATTAGTTTTTTTTAACCCATTACCTCATTTCAGCTGAGCTTGAAAGAGAAGTAGTAGATCTTCAAGTATTGTGCAAATAGGGGGTAAGATGGAAAAGAGAGAGACTGGTAGTTCTCAGCAGTGAAAAAAAAAATTGCACAATGACTAAATCCCTGATTATCAAAGTAACCACATAGAGGAATGCATTAAGCACCACAACCCTGGGGAAGATCATCAGTGAACCAGACCCCCTACTGTGCCTCAGGTTATCCCATCCAGAAGACGCAAATCTATAATGAATCAATTTCCATTCCTTTTTGTAAACTTGAAATTAAATTCTACTTGTATTTTCTAGCTGATAACCAAGTAGCTTGTTTTTACTTTGTGCTATTCTTAGAAGAGAAGGTGAATTGTCAACACTCTACGTATGTGTCAGTGGCAGGAGGAATCTTACCAGTTATTGTATTGTATAAATTTACTATTTCCTGTATTCAGTAATTTGTTGTGCATATTAGGGTGTGGGGTTTTTTTGGTGAATTTCCCCCATCAGTGTTGATTGTTGAAATAATATTGTTACTAAAAATCTTCAGGGTTTTTTAAATAAACATATTGATTTTCCTGGTTGAATAGATACACCATGTATGGTGAAAAGTCAAAAAGCAAATAATAGAAGCAAATTTTAATTTTATGTCTTTAGTTTTAAGTGTCCTTTTTTATGAGCCTGAATGCCTACTTAGGACTGTCTTGGGTGTGCATTAAACCTGCAGATTGTAACCTTATATGTTGGTTGGGCATTGTCCTTGATTTAGATAGAAAGCTTGAATTATTATTGCCATAAAGCTATTTTTGAAGATAGTAGTTTCAAAACATCACAGCCTTCCAGTAGATATTAATAATTTATATTTTCCA
Source organism: Numenius arquata (assembly GCF_964106895.1). Taxonomy (NCBI): domain Eukaryota; kingdom Metazoa; phylum Chordata; class Aves; order Charadriiformes; family Scolopacidae; genus Numenius; species Numenius arquata. The sequence goes on from NC_133578.1 coordinate 21,119,729, forward strand.
GTACAAATAGCTTTATTGACTCTATTCTCCAGGGAGAAAGATGCACTTAAACATTTATCTTTTTACTAATTTTGGCTTCATTTGAGGCCAAGCCTGGAATGAAGTAATGATTTTACTCTTATGCCGTGGAGCTATATTCATTTCATTGGTGGCAATTGAATGTTGGCTCCTGCTGACCAAAATTGTTTTTGTTTATAGGCGCCTGTTTTGTATGCTCTACCTCAAATGCTAAAGAAAATAATAGGTTTTCTGGTATTTTTGAACTGCTGTTTAGTTTCTACTATTATCTTTCAGCTGCCCAGTAGAAAAAAGCAACAGATCAACCTTTTCAAGTGTTTGGAGCTACCAGTCATGCCAGTCTATCACCAAGTTGCTACTAATAGCTGTGCCAAATATTTATTTGGTGTCTTAAAATGTGCACAGCCCTGTGAGGGTATTAGAGAATTGGGTTAGGGATGTTCTTTCCAATTGTAACATTTATTACAAAGATAAAACCAAGATATTATGGGAGATTTTTGTGGTTTTGGTGTTTAAAAAAAGAGAAAAGAAAAAGGCAGAAATAAAAAACTCATCAACCCCAAATCTTAAGTTGTGAAGGACTTGTTATTGAAGTTGGAAGAACATGATCTGACCATTGTAGTATCAGGGGCTCCACACATTTCTCTGTTCTCCCTCACTGAGAATCTGGAGGCTTCTGGAGCTCCCAGATCCATGTCAGTGCTTGCATAGGCACAGGAGAAGGTATTCCTGCAGCTGTGTATTTTCTTGGGTGGATGTGATAAGACAAAGGCGTTGGGTTGGACAAAATCATCTGCCAAGCTGGAATTTTGACGCTGAATTACAGAGAGGAAAGTTGAAACAGTCTCCATTAGGGAACGTGCTGAGCATGCCTATTGTATAACACTGCAGCAATACTAAAACGCAAATGGCTGCTGGCTGTGCACAGGCAGTTCTTTAATATCTCAGGATTTGGTGCATAATAAGCTAAGACCATTTTTTCATGCTACCTTTGTGATGAATTCTTATTAACAATATTTGTTAAGGCATATTTAACATGTATATATAATTCAATATTAGCAGTGTGTGACAAAAGAAAACACAGTTTTGTTAGTAGAGCAACAAAATTTGCAGAGCTAAGCAATGCATAAATGGAAAATAGCATAATTTTTGCAATCATGTGACCCTTTACTGTGTGTTTATTTTGATATCCAAAACAATATGTGTTTACACTTCAGGGATGGCTGTTGAAGCTAAGAATACATTTCACAAGACCTACTGCAAATAGTAACTGTATTAGGGCAGCATTCTGCTTCACAAATTAGTTCTGGTGAGAAGCTGGGTGCATTAGTACAACTGATCTGCTTCTGCCGATTGTGCTGGCTGCTTCAAAGTGAGCTGAGCTAATGCAAATCCTTAGCTATATGTTCAGATACGTAGCACAGGTGAATACCTGCTGCATGACAACACTCCACTTAGAGGACAACCATATTTTTTTATTTCTGCTTTGTTTACCTTTTCCTTTAAAACTGGCCTCTGGTGATCATGACAGTGTATGGCTTTGCTGTTTCATTTGTATTTCTCTTAAACTGTGAAGGAAACTTGAACTTTTTGGATTGGAGTCCAACTCTGTAGGAAATGAGGTTTTTTTTACAACCTTTTACTTAAACCTTCGATCCTATCTCATCTTTTTTTTTTCTCTGTCCAATTTTACCTCTTCCATTGTGCTTATTCAGTCCTTGCTGTCATTCTCAAAAACTGACTAACTTAGGCAAATTTTCATGTGTTCTTTGACATTTGAGAGATGTCTCCACTAAAAATGTCAAGTCTTTTCCTTAAAGTTCTTGGGAGTGAGGGTGCTTTTCAGCCACTGTAGTTGCAAGATTTCTTTTAATTATTATTTTAACACAGATAAGAGAGTTTGTCCCTTTTCACTTTTTAAATATTCTTGCAAAGTTTAAACATACATGAAGGTATGTATGAAACTTGCAAATGAGATGAGAGAAAATGGGCAAAAAGAGATTAAGAGCAAGCTCTTCATGTTTCCCTTTCCAGAAGAACATATTTAGAGGTCAGAATAGCCAGTGTAATTGATTCCTGCCAGAGGCAGTATGAATTTATATCTTTACCCTTGGCTTGACTTTTAGCCTATATTTATTTAGCCATTTAGATTGTTGTAGCCATTTCTTTTGACCATCCCCTCGTCAGTCTCATTGTTGACACTTCACTTCCTCCGTGTTTGAAGTCATAATGACTGGAAATATTTTTGAAAGCAAGCATGTAGGCTACAACTAAATACTGTGTCACTGTAATTCCAAGTGTTAATGCTTTCTCAGTTAAAGCAAGCATTGTGTAGTATAAGGTATATTTCCTCATAGGGGAGTTCTGTCTAAATATTTAAATTGTAATCTTGACATTATTTTAACTGTGATATGCAAACATAATGTTTTAAAGATGTAATTAAGGATGTTAAGAGAGTCGGGTTGATTTGAAGGTGGCCAAAAGAAAAGTTAAAGGAATCCAGTTGCCTTTTATTGAAGGGGAGAGGGATCAGTGTTCAGAAAAAGAATTTTGAAAATGATCATTCATTTTGAACATTTTGAAAATGTTCATTCCCCCCAAGATCCTATTATTTAATACATCTGCTTTGTTTTTCAAATATGTCCTTTTAAAGTGTTTTAGAATTGATCAGAATCCCACTGTGTTTGAAGACAAGGCAAAATTACAGTGCCAGCAGAGCTCGTTCACTGATGCAGAGGTCCAGTAACATACTGTGGGGAGGAGTGTGTGTTCCCTGGCAGTGTCGAGATGGCTGTAAAATACCCTATCCTTCCAACGACTCTCTTTGAGCTGAACTACTTTTTTTGTTGTTGTTTATTATCTAGTAAGGATAGGCTGTGGTTATTGAGGACTGCAGGTATTTTACGTCTGAGTAAGGTTTCTGAATTAATCCCAAAGTCACGTCCCCTTAATGAAATAAGCAGCAAGGCAATTAGATGTTAGGTACTTGAGAGTTAAAACTTTTATCCCCAGCGTCTAGGTGGTTACCCTTCAGTGTGGAACCACAGCTCAGCTGTCTGCTATCGAAGCTCCCTGTGCTCCACCGTCACAGCCCAGTGCCCTCTCCTGAAGGGAGGCGCATAAGCCTTCGCTTTCAAGAACAGAGCATAGGTCACTCTTTCTCTTAAAACATCTTTCTTGTAAAGATCTGCTGCTGAATGGGTTTCCTGTAATTTACACAGTACTTTAACAGCTAAGGACCTCACCAGGACGCTGAATCTGTTGTTCAGTAATTGCTGCCTCTAAGCTATAGCTTAGCGGAGAGCACCCTAGTCCTCTGCTGTATAGAAAATAATGCCGAGATTGATAGACCGAAGAGAGTGTGCACAGGTAGCGTGCCAAGTGCTGTACTGTATTTACCGGCCTTTGGGTACATCATCACTTCTGGGTTTGGGCCTGGCCCAACCTTTCCGTCCCTTTTTGCTTCTCATCATGCCCTGCACTCATACTCCATTTTCCTTTTGTTCTTAGACACCTTCCTTGGAAGAACACCAAGTTTCAGGCTCCCAGGGAGACCTGGACATGAAGTTATTCAGGCATCTCAAATCTCTGTAACTTCTGGGTATGTGCAGAAGCGGCCTTTATGCCTGGGGAACTTCAAAGTGAGAAAGTGAGACCCTGAAAAAGCTCACGTGCCTTTGAAGAAGACAGTTTGGTGACAGATGGGCAGAGCCATCTAGGAAAGGGGTTTTGATCTGAGGACTGGTCAAAGACAAGGTCATTGGAGTCATTTAAAAGTTACTGGTTTCTCAATTGAAAGCAGCTGTTTCTCAGTCAACAGGCAGTAATCAACCATTTGTATGCCCCTGTGCCCTTGCAGGGGGTAGACTGAGCAGGTGTAACTGTGGCTGGTGGTGGCCGTACTGTGTTGCGTGGCAATATGTACCTGTCAAGATCGCACATCACTCCCCTACTTTTGTTTTCTGGCCCTGGGGAATCTGGCACCAGTTCCTAGAGCAGACTCAAGATGACTGTATCAGGGACCAGTGCTCCTGGTATGTTGCTCTCAAGAGTTTGATACCTTCTGATGGGAACCTATGTCTTGTTTGGGGAATCATTAACTCAGAATTGGGGAAGAATCTGTTTGAACAGTAACTGAGTGCACAAGTGTTTTCAGACCTGCACAGTTTTTTGCCCACCTTCTCTTCCTTGTTCTGTCAGATTCACACTTGAGTTGCCATATTAAAAGTGGAGTAGTGTCAGCAAGAGGCTGTGCTGCTTTGGGGACTTCCCCAGAGGCAGCTGTTAAGGGCTGCACAGCTGTGAAATACAGGGCGCAGGCAGTAACACGCCGAGTACTTTCTGGCAACTGCAGCGGTCGGACAGACTCTCCCCAGCTTTGGGAGGAGTAACTCGATGCTGCAGTTCCATTTACATCTCCATCGCCGTTCCCTCCCTGCACACCCTCCCAAGTACACAGGCATTTCCTGATTCCCTATGGGATCAGCAGATGCACTGCACCTCCCTTCTAATAGAACCGCTGTTGGGGATTGAAACGGAAATATCACTATAAAACAGCAAGAAGACCCGAGTGACTTCTCTTCAGCTGTTTCCACTTCACGGGGAGTACCTGTATGTGTGGAGTTCTATCTAGTACAGCGTGCTGCTAGACGCTGGCGTGCTTCTGCTGCTGTTTACTGTCCAAAATATCATAAAGGCTGAAACTGCTGTGATTTTGAAGGGTCTGTGGCTGTAGTTTCAGGAGGTGTGTTTCGGTGTGGGTTTTTTCCCCCAGTAAACTAATATGAAACTTGTTGCCCCAGGAGAGCAAGTCAAATGAATTTATAGGAGGCTGTGCACTGTCGTATAGAAACATTTCAGCCTTATGCTTAGGGGAAATTGACTGCAAGGATGAGGAAGCAGAGCCATGTATCTGCAGTGGCCGTGGCTGGATTTCTCATCCCATTGCTTTCCGCTGAAGCGTTAAATACTGACTACTGCTGGAGACAGGATATTAAACCTGGTGCAGTCATGTATGTGCTTCTCAGAGCTTTTGCTTCCTGAGAGGTGAATGAACTCCCTTGTTATAAAACTTCTGTTCTAGTTCTTGTAATTAAATAATATCATAAAAATGTTGTATATCTCTAATTTCTAGTTTTGACTTACAAAGGCAAGTTTAAACCTGCCCATAACTCTTTCCTGCTGTGCTTAGGAGCTGGCAGGCAATGTAAAATGCTTTGTCAGCAAAGCAAAACAAGTAATTAGAACTAACTTTCTGTTACACTGGGATGAAACCATAACATTCTTGCCACCTCAGTCCCGGGATTTCCTATGGACAGACTTCAAAGTTTGCTGAATTGTGATTTTGAATTAGTCCTAGAGACCCTGTAACCTGGTGAGCCCATCAATTTTTAAATTTTTTTTTTTTTTTGTTAGCTGTCAGCTTCATATACCCACCCTTATCCAGTTCTAGCTTCATATCAGGACAAAAGTTGGTTGCAAACCTCTTCACACTGTTGCTTTGTTTTTTCCGGGACGGAAACTGGTGTTGGGGCTTGAAGAAAGCTATAAGATGCATAGGAGACATTGAAGCTACTTGGTACTAAACCAAGTGTGAGTAAAGATACCAGAGGATCTACTGAAGTGCTGTTCTTACAGGGTCAGAACATAGCAGCTACATCACTGAGACTACCTCTATGTTAATTAAAAAGATTAAAAAGGTGCAGGCTAAGGACAGTGTTTTCTGGATTCTGCTGCCAAGTGGCAGCACTCGTCTGCAGTGGCTAAGCTGCCAGCCCTCTGCTAAAACCCAGCTGCCCTTATCCAGCCTGCCTGCTGGGAATGGTTCTGGCACCTGCTTCATCCTGTGTTATCCAGGAGAGTGTGAGGTGGCCTGGGCCAAAACTCTGAAATGTGCTAATTGTTAAACAGTATGGTCAGTGCTGGAGTCTCTGCTTTAACCTTGTCTCGCTTACTAGTAGTCATTTAGCTCAGCATATGTTAGCTTCCTGACAGATTCATTTTTTTCAAACATATAACCATAGAAATGTTGGTTAGAAGGGGACTCTGAGGGTTACCTAGTCCAACTTCCTGGATGGAGTGGAACACAGATGGCTTGAAATTAGTAAGTTCCTGAAGGTAGCTGCAGGGATGTAAAAAGTTATGTTTCGGTGAGGAATGCAATTTATTTCTTTTCTTGCTTTCAGTGGGATTTGGAAGAACCCTGTGGTAAGTCTGTAGCACTAGGTTGTGTGTCCTACTCAGCGAGTTGAGTGTGTCATCAATCCTAGACAAACTTTTTGCCTGGATAAGTATCAGCACTGCTTACCTCTGCAGTGTTGCGGGTGGCATGGTGGCAGCTGTGTGTCCTCTGAGCAAGCTCCAGCTGTCCTTGATTTCTCCTCAGTTAAGGGTACACTTTCTCCTTAATTACGTGCAATTTGTGTTATATTCCTACCTCGGCTGCTAAATTTCTGCTTGAATACTTTGTTTTATAATCTTCTACTAAACTTCAGGAGTATATTAGGCATCTAATTTCTTAATGTAGGAAGGAGAGAGTTTTGGAGACAGTTTGTGTCTCTGACTGGGGAATTTCTGAATTCCAGGCATTTACTTAGCACTAGATTTTTATATAGTCTTTGTGACTTTATTGTATTTTATCTGTCTGTAATATTGGAATTATCAGATGGATTTCTTACAGGGGTAATGTTGACACTAAGTAGATCACATAGGTTTGGCAATGGGGACTGTAGTGTTCAGAATGATTTCTTCTTATTGAATTTCATCTCTGATTGTGAACGTTTCTTCGTCCCATGGCAGCCAAGTGAGGGACCAAGTGAGCATGTTTGAAAAGAAACTCCCATTTTTTCCGTTTTTTGAAACTTCACAACATAACCTAGAAATTAGGGATTCTATTGACATCAAAATGGGAAAAATACTCCCTGAAAGCAATCTGTTACATATTATTATAACAAAATAACCATCTCCATACATGTATGACTTTTGATGGTTTTTTTTTTTTCCTATGGCTTCATTGTCTCCTTATTAATTATATCTAATTTTGTACTAAATGGTTATTCAAGTCTGGACGTGGATGTGGTACTTCTAAGTAAAGATTACTTTGGAGACTATGACTGCATATTCTGCACTTGGGTGTTTCAATGCCTCGTTGCCTCTATCCCCATTACAGGTGCATGTGACAGCATCGCAGCGATGAGTGGGATTTTAAAGAGGAAGTTTGAAGAAGTTGATGGCTCCTCACCTTGTTCCTCTGTGCGGGAATCAGATGATGACATTTCTAGCAGTGAAAGTGCTGACAGTGGTGATAGTGTCAACCCATCTACTTCTAATCATTTTACCCGTAAGTACTAAAGCAGTGTATCTAAAGAATTCTTCTTGTTCCTCAAAATAATATAAATTTTATGGTTAGATAAACATGATGACTTTAAGTTGAACAGTGATGATAAAATAGACTCTCTGTGGTGTTCATTGTGACTTGATCGTAATGCCTTAGCAAACTATACAAAACTATTTGTCATTGTAGAAATTTGAAATCACTTAGAGGTCCCCACCTATTTGCTATTTGATTACGTAGCTGTTTGTAGTTAGTGTCCAGAGTTAAGGTATTTCAAACAGGTACTGTAGGGAATGTGCTTTAGGTAAGTTTGTTTATTTTCCTTACATTAAGTGTAGTGCAGCTGACAGCTATCTGCAGTATTGTATTGGTGAACGTTCTTCTACAAAGAAAATAAGCTTCCTTTTATTTGGAATCGAGGAGTATTGTGTATGGGACACATTATTGCAATAGTTTCTGTTCTTCACGAAGGGGAGGGTGTCTCTGTACTAGGCAATGGTTTTGTGTAAACATAAGAATTAGGTTTTAAGTTAGCAAAGCTATATGCACAACATATATATATAGATATAGGAAAAATGAATTTATGGTTTATATTTGTAGTTTATGATATTTGTTTTATGTGGTTATACTGTTTTAGTAGTGAACTGCATGTCTTAAGAAGCAGGGGTTTGCCTCCTTCAACTCTGTTGCGTATAGATCTCCCCACTGGAGTTAAGGGCTATAAGTTTTCTTAAGAGTGTGGGCCAAGGAGTAGGTGAGGCTCCTCGTTACGTCCCAAACACAGTGTGATCCTTACAACTATCTAGTTTAGGTTGTGCCTAGAAATCATGTTTGTAGCATGTGATATGAATGTTCTTATAACTGATTTGTCTACCAAATGCTGCATTTTGAGCTGGGATTTGGATGTGAGGGTCCGATTCCTCTTTGCTCTGGTGTGCAACGCTCCTCTGCAAAGGGTTACACAGGCACAACTTTTCAAATGTGTTTACATGTAACAGTCTTGATGTGTTATATTGTATTTAAGATGCAGTACTAGTAGGGGACCTATTTTACTGAAATGCCACAAAGGAGTAAGTGACCCAGTAAATCTCTTTGGTAGTATTAAGAAATAGCTTGGTGAAAATACTATCTGCAGGCTAATCTTTTAACTTTTGCATCTGTTTAAGGACTTAGCTGATTATTCATCATAGACTGAAAGCAGTCCTTTTATATCAAACAGTCATTGCCACCCGCATAGGAGATGGCAATTTTATTGTGAATACACAGATAATACAAAGAAGACTTATAATTTAGGGGAGAAGCTTGGAAGTTGTAATAGATGCATGTAACAATAAGCTTTGATTGTAGTTGACACAATAAATAATTTAGTTTTTTAATAACATTTGTAAGGGAAACTATAGCATTTCAGTGTTACAATTAATGATCCGTATAACTGAAATGTTTGTGGCCAGAGTAATAAATATTTATCAGTGTGCACACTCACACACACACACGTAGGTAGAACTTGTACATATTACATTTTTTTAAATTCATATATGTCAGTCAGTGATACAGAAATAGTCAATTGTTTGCACGTGCATTGATACTACTTTTAAAAAAAGTATTATCTTTAATATACTTTATGTCTTTAATATATAGCAGCCTAAATTCCAAGAAATATGTACAGAATAATCCCAGTATTATATAAGGCTGGTTTGGGAAGAAAATAATTGAACAGGTGGCCTTGGTGCTGCATTTGAATAGGCAAATCTCAAGGTCCTCAAGGCCAAGAGTTTTGGAGACTAGATTCTATGCCACTGGAACATGGCATCACGGAATCACGGAATTGTCAGTGTTGGAAGGGACCTCTAGAGATCATCTAGTCCAACTCCCCTGCTAAAGCAGGATTGCCTAGAGCACGTTACTCGGACTGCATTAAGGCGGGTCTTGAAAATCTCCAGAGAAGGGGACTCCATGTCCTCCCTGGGCAGCCTGTTCCAGTGCTCTGTCACCCTCACCGGAAAGAAGTTCTTCGTCATATTTCAATGGAACTTCCTATGTTCCAGCTTGTGCCCGTTACCCCTCGTCCTATCACTGGGAACCACTGAAAAGAGTCTGGCTCCATCCTCCCTCAAACCACCCTTTGGATACTTAAAAGCATTAATAAGGTCTCCCCTCAGCCTTCTCTTCTCCAGGCTAAAGAGTCCCAGCTCTTTGAGCCTTTCCTCATAAGGGAGGTGCTCCAATCCCTTGATCATCTTAGTTGCCCTACGTTGGACTCTTTCCAGTAGTTCCCTGTCTCTCTTGAACTGGGGAGCCCAGAACTGGATGCAATATTCCAGTTGTGGCCTCACCAGTGCAGAGTAGAGGGGGAGAATGACTTCCCTCGACCTACTGGTCACACTCTTCCCTATGCAGCCCAGGATTCCATTGGCCCTCTTGGCAACAAGAGCACATTGCTGGCTCAGTGTCTGCCATTCTGCTTTGCTCTTACTGTAATGCAGTGTACTTGCAGGAACTTGATAAAGGTGATAATTTTTTGTTGGTAAGAAAATAGAGGATATTGATACTCAGATGAAGCATAGAATGGGAAGGTGATTTTATCCCTACCTAATTACTTGCATCTTGCATCCAGACTCTTTTCCAGTATGCATCATTATTTTGTAACTTTAGCAAGGACACTTCATGTTGCATCTGATGGGGAATTCAGATTTTGTTAATTTATTGTTAAAATGCTGTAAGTGAGATTTTACACTTTCTTCTTCTTTCTTAATATAAAAGCATATCAGTTACTTCTGTGTTTACATAATCAACATCTACCTGTTGAGCAGTGTTGGAAAAAATCAATTAGCTAGCCTTAGGCACATCTGCTATATGTAATAGCGACTCTGCACTAAAAAGGTGAGTCTTAGTGATGATGTATGATAGTAAAAGTTTGTTTGCAATAAAAATTAATCATGTTTATATTTAAAAGAAATGAAAAGGAGTAAAGACACCTCACAAATGTTGGAAGATGTTTCAACTTGATATCTGACTATATCTGACTACCTCTAGAAAAAACAGGGGGTTTTGTTGAGATTGGATTTTTATTTTGTTTTTATTCTTCGCACATTTTCTTGAGTCTTCATGTGCTTTTATTCTGGAAAGTGTTTTAATTTGACAGTTGGTGAAGTTGTGAAACACAGGTTTGTTTTCATTTTGGTTTGAGTTGGATGCTCTTCAGGGCGGGAGCACTTTTCTTTGTATGTTCTTAGATATTTATTTTTTTAAACTTCTACATTTTAAAAACAATATTATTTGAAAAAGCATAGCTTGAGTTCTAGGAAGTGATAAAAAAATTAACTGATCCTACTGAGGAACTTGGCCCTGTCTTGTCAAAGCAGAGTATGTGGAAATTGTCAATGAGTATCTCAAGATGCTCATTATCTCAAGAGTACAGGTGTCCTCCAGAGGTACTAAGTGATGCTCACTACATGCAGATGCATTGTACAATAACAAAACTGTTAACAGTGTGCATTGAAAAGTGTTTTGTTCATACTTTAAACACATTCATCTCCCAAAATACAAGGGCTTTCCTATGTTGAATGTTTTGAATCTGTACGTTTAAGGACATATGCCAAGGAAGAGCTCCGAGAGACTTTTTCAGTAAAAAGACTGAAAAGAGCCAGTGCAGAAGAAAGGCTGGCCAGATTCCTTGCCTTTGTTACATGCCTGAGTACCTCCATCAAGGAGGTACGGCTTATCTTTCTAAGCCGTTTCCTGGCACTTTGTACCATTTTCTTTTCTATTTTGTGATACACTGTCAGATCGTGTGCCCTGTCTTCCTTATAGTCCGTTTTCATATAGGTAAATCTGAAGGTCAGTACAAACTCTCTTTTACTGACTGGAAATGTGCGGGTTGTGGGTGACCTGTAGTCAACATTAAGATCTATACGTTAATTCTTTAACTGAGCTTTTAAAAAAGCCTAACACGGTCTTCTAAGTCTTATTTTCCTTTCTAATTGACCTGACAAAGAGATAATTTTTTTAATCACTTGTAGCTACAACTCTTTTAGTGCTTCAGCAAGCAGGCAGTTTGTGTATAAATCTGTCTAGAATAGCTAATGCATCTCAGTTGTTTACACAACCCTTGAAACAATATGTATTGGGTCAGATAAACAAGAACCTTTCAGCTATCCTGCTCCATTACCCTTAAGGTCAGTTTAACCTGCCAGCTAAATGAGGCACACAGCTGCTGCGGATCATTCAGGTGATCGGAACAACTAGAGGATAGCTTTGATCTGAACAATTAACCCTGTAGTGTGATGGTAGAAAATACATGACTGAGATGTCCCTGAGTGCTCTCCCTTGTGACTACTACACAGGGATAAGTACAGAGTTTCTTTAACAATATATCCATTTCAATAAATCAAGACAGCAACAACAATAACAAAAAATCCCTAGCCTAAGTTACAGGCATTTTGTCTGAGTCAGGAGATGAAATTAGAGTGCATAAAGCATAGACAACTGTTACCAGGTTCATAACCAACAGAAAAAAAAATGTAGTATTTTCTTGGTCAGGTATGTTTGCATGTATATCTGCCCATTTTTAAATCTCTTATCAAATGGTGATGGAGTGCCTTCATTACCACTGGCAGATATAATCTCTCCCATCTTTTTTACTTACTTTTCTCAGTCTATTGAGGTCATTTCAATTTGATTCAGCAGGCCATTAGTCACACAGCAGATTTACCGTAATGGATGCCAAAGTGTATTGCTAACCAGTCCACGTATCTGTCCCATTTCACGGCCCCTCCTTCCTATCGGAAAGAGGGGTGTTCATCTTCAAGTAGCAGTGCAAGCATGCATATACAGTATTAGTCAGTACTAAGAATATTTTTCCCTTTTTGCTTAGAGGTACATGGAGTACAGGGTGGGAGCACACTGAAATGCCATTTCAGCTCCTTTAAATTGCTCTGTTGAGCTAGGGCACCCGCTGCTGTTTTTCGTCAGCTCCACAGCACGTTTTCTTTGGAATTGTCATTCAGGATGTGAGTACAACGCCCTGACAGTTCCTGCGATTGCGTGTGCTGAGGGACGCTGGATTCTAATCTCCATCTCAGGTGTGGTGGATTCTTCCTGCCTTGTAGAGGTACCTGCCCCTAAATGCTTGATCTATTTTTCTGATAAAGAAAAGTATCCAAAGTTAAGTTGCAGAATTGCATGCAATTGAAAGACCTGGGAAGACCTCATATCAAGTCCTGTCTTTTGCACTTGGGTGCTGGTAAAAACTCCCCATATCACATTAATCACAGATGCACCTCATAAGAAACATACTTTGAGGAGCTACTGATTTCCTCTGCCATTGCAACTTCAGTGTAGTGTAGCTGAAACTTTCAGAGTAATGCCTTTATTGCAGAGGCTTCTCTTCTCCAGCACCAGCTGATCTGACAAGGCAACCAACAGGAGGTAGAACCATCACACAGTCTAGTTGATGCCCTCCATCAATTATCTGTATCTTGCCATAAACATTATCACTGTCATTAGCAAGGTGATCCTTCAGCCAGTCATAATCAAAGGTCCTGTCATTGTGCTAATTAAGGTTTAAGAGTATGGGATGCCTTAGGGTCATTGTGAATTGATGTTGTGGCTGGTGAGTGAGGGTTCTGAGAAAACCCTTCAGACTCTTTTAAATGCTCTCTCCATTTCGATTTTACCATTAAAGATAACAAGAAATTTGAAAATACAAATAGATCCCTATTGCACTTCTCTCCATAGGCCTTTAAAAGTACTGGTTTGAATATTCTAGAGTCACTAATATATTGAGTATGCCTCATCTCAGTGGCCATGCAGAACTTGGAAGAAGGTGTCAAATCTTTTTAAATCCTTAGGAAGGTCTAGCTTCTCTTAAATTACCTTTATGTGAAAGATAAAGTTTTATTTGGTGTGAGGTCAGTAGCACAAGGCATTACCCTGAGCTTTGAGCTTAAGCTGGATATTTAATTGCTGGTTAATGATAGAAATCTAAATGGATTAAAGTGGTGATGCTGACTTATGGGAAAACACTTAGAAGGTGTAGCTAAATGCAGGCATTCTTTTTTCATGGCATCTTGCAATTATTTATATTGCCTGCAACCAGGCTTGGAATTTCCTTGTTAATGAGAATACATTCTTGTAGTTATTGGTTGACTTGCATTATGTAATGCAACCAGGTTGAGAGATTCTTCGTTTTAATTTTAAAATAAAATACTTTCAGGTAGTTGTAGAGAGTGATAAGGTCTCCCCTCAGCCTCCTTTTCTCCAGGCCTAACAACCCCAGTTCCCTCAGCCACTCCTCATAAGACTTGTTCTCCAGACCCCTCACCAGCATCGTTGCTTTTCTTTGGACCCGCTCTAGCACCTCAATGTCTTTCTTGTAGTGAGGGGACTAAAACTGGACACAGTATTTGAGGTGTGGCCTCACAAGTGCGGAGTACAGGGGGACAATCACTTCCCTAGTCCTACTCACCACACTGTTCCCGGTACAGATCAGGATGCTGTTGGCCTTCTTGGCCACCCGGGCACACTGCTGGCTCATGTTCAGCTGACAGTCGACCAACACCCCCAAGTTCTTTTCCACCAGGCAGCTTTCCAGCCACCCTTCCCCAAGTCTGTAGTGTTGTATGGGGTTGTTGTGACCCAAGTGCAGGACCTGGCACTTGGCCTTGTTGAACCTCATACCATTGGCCTTGGCCCATCAATACAGCCTGTCCAGATCCCTCTGCAAAAACCTCAAGCAGGTCGACACTCCCACCCAACTTGGTGTCATCTGCAAACTTACTGAGGGTGCACTCGATCCCCTCGTCCAGATCATTGATAAAGATATTAAACAGAACGGGCCCCAATACTGAGCTCTGGGGAGCACCACTCATGACTGGCCACCAACTGGATTCAACTCCATTCACCACCACTCTCTGGGCCCGGCCATCCAGCCAGTTTTTTTACCCATCAAAGAGTACTCCCGTCCAAGCCATGAGCAGCCAGTTTCTCCAGGAGAACGCTGTGGGAAACCATGTCAAAGGTCTTTAACTAAAGTTCAGGTAAACAACATCCACAGCTTTCCCCTCATCCACCAAGTGGGTCACTTTGTCATAGAGGGAGATCAGGTTTGTCAAGCAGGTTGGTCTTAACTCAGACACTCATACAGACTGACAGGGCAGGGTATGCCATGACAGGACCTTGCCTGCTGTCTTTATTCTGGAATAATGACTGTTGCAGAGGGAGTTTTAAAAAAATGTAAAGAGGGGCAGGCTCCCACTGGTTTTTAGAAGTATTTGTGCAACTAATTATAGTTCTATATTTTTGACATTTGGTCCTATAAATTAGTGCATGTCATATACTATACAGAGGGACAGCCTTTGCCTTACATCATGTTTTTGTTGGCTTAGCATATAAACAAATTTTCTTTGTTGAAGATGTTGGTGAGAGATATGCAAAATATGCAAATGCAAAGTCACAGACAGCTAAATGGGTAGTTGTGTTTTTATCAAATGACTGTTCACAGAAGTCACCCAGAAAACATGACAGAGAATTGCTTGTAGTGTCTTAGGAGAGTTCTGCAAACACAGTTGTTCTGCATGGGTGTTCCTGCAAGGATCCATGGTAGCGGCTTTCCTCCTCACGCTGTTTGAAGCTGGGGCCAAGGTTACAAATAATCATCTACAGAAGAGCAGCTGGCATTTAGAGTAAATGGTGAGGCAGAGAACAGTTCAGCGTCTCCTCTTCTCCCCGCAGGCTGATTATATTTGCAGAATGGAGGAACTGGACTAGTATGATGAATGTCACAGAAAAGTGTTCTGGAGATAGAGGGTGCTGAGGAAGTAAACTAAAATCTTTCCCTGAAATTTTAGCAGTAAAATTCCAGCTTTAGGCATGCATCCCAAGAATTTAACATTTCTGTGAGACTTCAGACAAAACTGTGACAGAGAGGTAAAATGTTTAACTAAAGTACAAATTAAAAACCTCTCCTATTCATTTCAAACTTGTCTGTGAGCTAGTTTTTTTTTCGAAAACCTTTTTGAATATGACAAACATAAATGCAGCATTAGGCAAGCATTCCCATCGAGCCCCTCCTGTGAGGTGAATTCAGCTTGGCTTTACTCAAGAGGAAGGTCCAGAAGGATGGAGCAGTGAAATGCTGTTAGGGCACATGTTGCTGTTCCACAGCATTGTCCCTGTCCTGTCTAATTTCCACTACTCAATTTAAGCCTTTCTGAGTGTGCGGTTCCCTTCAGGACTTCCAGGTTCAAACTTATGTCAGAAAATACCTGCCTGCCCTGAAGCCCACACGTTTCTTTGGGAGGGTGTATTGTATGTCACAGCATTTCCTCTTAATGTGGATTTCCAGCATGTAGGAAAAGTGTTTCATCATTAAGGGTTTAATATTTGTAAATGTAGTGTATGGAGACTCTTATTTGGGAGGCAGTGGGGTAGAAGGAGAAGTAGGAGACAGAGGCAGTTTCTGGAATATGACCTTTACCCGAGTTTTTGTTTTCTATGAAGATTGCGAAGTGAACTGGCTTTTATAAGCGATGCTGGATTACCATGATGGATTAGGTTTTGCTGCTCTGTGGGGTTAAACTTGATGAAACACTGCATGGGAAAGTCATGGAGCAGTTTGAGAATGGTGTTGATCCTTCTTGCCATAGTGCTTTATATGGCACTAAGAGCATGTAAAAAGCAGACAAATGGGTAGTAGAGTATAAGAAAAGCAGCATTTCCTCTGGTTAAAATGGAACTTTAATTCAAAAGGCTGCTTCATACATGTTTTTTCCAGCCTTTTGAAATTTTCGTGTGCCTAGGATATTTCTGCGCTCGTGACAATGAATTGCTTTGCCCTCATTGATGCAAGAGTGCTAGTAATCTGCCGGCTAGCCATATGGTTCAAATTTATTTTAATGTGTCTCTGACATCAGGAGAATAGCTGAGACAGCAGAAGAAAGTGCTTATGTCTTGGAGTTCAGCCAGAGCTGAGATTATTTATGTTTCATAATCAAAGAACTACCAGTTTTGTCAGTAAAAAATGTTTGAAAAACATGATGGGCTTAAGATGTCATTCCTATCTGAACTTTGTAAAATTAGGAAGCAGACTTTGCATTTTATAGACGAATACAGCCGCAGTGGGATCTCTTCCCACGTGGGGAGGGAGGGTGGATTCTGTTTTGGCCGCTAAACGTGCAGAAGCAAATGCTCTGACTTCCACAGGTTTCACGCAGCGGTAGCTCCACTGCCCAGAGAGCAAAGGGAGGATGTTCGAAGGTGAATGAAAGGTGCAGCCGTTTAGTGCATTATGTGTACATGGGAGCAACTCGGGAAAACTTTCAGTCTGCCAGAACATTATTACTGTTGCTTGCCTATTTCATCAGTTCTCATTTATTCATATACAAATGAGACTTGGATGATTCTCATAAGGATACGCTGGACTGCTAGTGCAAATATTGATTTTCCCCTTCGGAAAATTACTTTTCTTGGGATTTGGGCGCTGGATGGATGACATCTGTTAGCAAGACGTAAGAAATATATTATGAATGAATATGATAAAACCTGAATTTTTCAAATGTGGAAAGAGTTTTTCACAAATAAATAAGTAATGGTTATTCTCAGGGGAGAGAGCAGACAATACAGCTGGAGGTGGAGAAGGAAGGGACACCAGAAGCAGCTTCAGAACTTTATACCAGCTGTTGGAGGAGGCAGTGGCTGGGGGTGTTGTGTGCAGGTGGCACCCGTCAGTGTCTTCCCCTTATGCCTCTCTGGGCTGGGAGCTTCCTAGCTTGGTTGGTCCTGGTGGGTGGGAAGGGGTAGCAGATAAATGGCTCACCCTCACATGCAGAGGTCAGTGGGAATCCCCTCTGCTTCTAGCTTCCCACTCCATGGTTTGAAAATACCTTGCTATGGCGGAGAGAGAGGAAAGAAGGGCTCATAATTTCAGAAGTTAGAGGGCTGCTGGCATAACTTTGAATAACCTGTGGGGAATGAGCTAGTAATAAAATTATTCAGACTCCCAAAAATAGGTAAAATGAAAAATAAATTTTATTTGCAATACAGAAGGCAAGTGCAAAAAATCTTATGAGCCTGTTGGTAGGAATAAGGTGATGGCAACCATTATTTGAAACTAACTTAGCAGCAGGACTTGATAGCTTCTTCCATATAAATACAACACGAAGGAGACACTATAACCATAGTGTTCTAGTTACGTTAAAATACATTATGAAAATATTGACACTGATTTGTTACAAATCTGTGTATTGCTACATCTTTCTTCACCCTTGTCTAGTGACACATTCTTCCAGGCATATGTTTAAGCTTTTCCGCCATATAAATTGCTTCATTCTTTTATTAACTGTTGATGAGCAAAGGCCCTTCTTTATGCTCTAACGTCACCTTGAATGGCTCTCATTTTTCTTAACTTCTTCATTGAGTAGTGTTTTTCCAAACCCAGAAAGTATTTTCTCACTTGCTGTGTTTCTTTGGTGGCACAATTCCAGCACAGTTCAATGCTCTGTACAACATACTTTAGCCACGATGAATCTGACAGGGAAGTTATATTGTCAAACCGCTACTCGTAATATTTGCCCTTCTCCCATTAATCGTCACTGTGATGGAGATTTATGCGACATAGCGGCCTAAGTGAGAAAGAACAGCAGAAAGGAAGATATTTTACAGAACAGATTTATTTTTTAAGGCTATTGTTATTTTCATGATGGCTGTATTTTCTTTACATTGATACTTCCTTCAGTTTTCACTTCAAAGTTTTATTTTTAGAGTATCTTTGAAAAATGAATTAGTGGGGCCTCTTGCTTTATGCAGACTTATGGGATGCACTGTGTCTGGAAAAATGCATTAAATGCACTTGATGAAGTACCTATAAGCTTAAAAGATATTTGAGGAACACTTAGTCTTTCTGTTAAACCATCTAGTATGCCATTACCATTAGCCACTGGGTGATAAAAGTTGTGCTTTTTTGTTTTGATAGATAAAATGTTACCATTTTAATAATAACGATGGTAATAAAAGTTTTGACTTAGTGTCCCATTGTAGGAGATAGTCCCCACTATGTGTATAATTCACCACCTATAGGAACAACCATAATTATGTTTGTGTGTTTATTCTGTTTTTAGTATTTTGATAGTTGATCTGCTGTGCATAAAGAGGTTTGTTGTGAGGGAGAGAGGTTAATAACTGAGAAAAAGATGAATAACCGTATCCTGCTGTGTATGTGTGCAGGCACAGGATGAACAAAGATAGCAGAAGGACAAGTACAAAAGAGCAGGTTTGCTTCCAGGATATGTTTCCCGTGCTTGGGTTAAACAATTATTTGCTATTAAAAGTCTTCCCTTAATTCTATTGGCCTCACCTTTAATAATCGCGTTTATAGGCAATTGCTAGTTTTGCCGTAAATGGTCTGTGGTGCAGACAGCCTGTGCTGGGGCTGTTAGCTGGGGTCGAGCGCTGCAGGGATGGGGCTGTGCTGCGCCCAGATGCAGCCCTGCCTCTGCAGCAGCTGCTTTTGCACGGCGAGGAGCTGATAAGCCTGCAGACTTGACGTGACTCCATGAGGAGACAGGCCAGTTGCAAGCAGGTTATTAACGTGGGCTCTGCTCTGCTAAACCCAGAAACTGAGCCACTCAAATGTCAAATGCCAGAAATCAACATTTCAGCAGCTGACATTATTTCAGATGAGGAATTCCCACAGTCCTGTTTGAAGATATCTGTGTCTGAAGACCTTGTTCAGATATAGTGACCTTTCCTGAGAGATAGTTTTGTAGCAATAATTATGTTCTTAATAGTATCATCCTTCCCTCTGATACTGGATACATTTTAGGCATTACAGTAGTTATGTATCTGTCAAAAATGCTTAATTCCATAAAATCTTGAAACACAGAACTAAAAATTGTGTTAATTGTTTAAATACATGAGAATGGGGTATTTTTTTCCTTCCATGGAATATATCAGAGTTATCGTATATAAATGCGTTAAAGATCGTGTGTGATCCGTAGGGCAGTTTTGGGTGATGATAAATGTTCCTATTCCCGCTGACATCCTCGCTCACCATGAATTGCTAGACCCAAGATGGTGGTGTTAATTTTTAAAAACCACCTTCTAGTTCCTGTTGACAGTGTGTGTCCAGCAGCTGCTAAAACCCCGCATCTCTGCGTAGAGACTCTGCCCGGAGTCAGTATTGCCCTTCTTGTGCAGAATAGATGATAGTGGCATCCGCAGGTGGATGGCACGTAAGTACTTTTTTGAGAGTGGCCAAGCAAGGATACCGTTACTAGAGCTCTTCTGCAGAAGTGTGGTGTTTATACTCTCTATGGATAAATGTTTAGGTTATGAGCTTTTGCTTCCCTGCAAAACTCCCGAAACTTACTCCAAAGAGGCTTGCAAGCCTTGCACAATCTGTTTCCCTCATTCTGAAAGGAGTTTAGCAGGTGATTAGTTCATCAGTAAATTTTGTCTGGGCGTTCATGCTTTCCAATGTTCATGCTTTCCGTATATCAGGAAATAAGTATTTTTTATGTCCTTCTGCTCTGTCTTGAGTTAAGCAGTGTTCTTAGCAGTAATTACAACTGAATTGAACGTACTACTTAAGGTACAGTGCATGCAATATAACATATGCCCCTGACTCTTGATAAGATAACCTGAGAATCTGACTTCTGGTTGGCTTGAAGCAAAAGGACGGAATGAATTATAGAGCACTTTGTCCCTGACAATGGAAAATGTTCATCATTTCCATTCAATATCTAATAATAATTTTTTTGAGGTCACATTTAGGCAGCTCTCTGCTCAGAGATTCTAGGAGGTATAATAGAGCAAGAACACAGTGCCTTTGCAGTGCCAACTGTGCTTCCTTTGGTGTTCTTGGTTACTGAGGTAGTCGCAATTCTCCAGTCCCCTCACTGCCATCTCTAACCTGTGCTTTTGGGTAATCAAATAAAATCCTGTAATCTTTTGCAGTTCCTGTCTGATCTGTTCTTGTAAACAACATTCTTATAAATATGAATATATTCTGACTACTTCCTAGCAGCAACATTGAAGAAATTACTATAGAGTTACTCACAGAGCCTTAGCTCTTCCCTTTAATGAGCTCTTGGGTGAGACAGAAGCAAACTCAAAAGATAGGATGTGTTTCAGAAAAACAATCACCTGTAATTTCAGGGCTCTGAATGTTTTCATGCTTGTTTACTTACACAGATTATCATATAATTTGTCTGACTTGGAACTATAACGTTAATAAATAAAACCATGAACTTTAATGACATTTACAACAAATGCATGTCACCTCTCATGCTGTCTTCCATACAGTTGTATAGTGCTGGATTTGTAGTACTGGTGGTGTTGCAGTTACAGTATGCCAGCATTTTCTTGAAGTTCAGCTTAATTCTATTTTAACACAGTTTTTGTCAGTGACATATTAAAAAACCCAAACAAACAACTTTGATGGTGTGGCTTTGATAATTTAATTAATAAAAGTGATAAGAACTATAAAAACGTTGAAGAAATGAGTAGGGAAGTGATGGTGCCTCTATACTCGGCCCTGGTGAGGCCTCACCTCGAGTGCTGTGTTCAGTTCTGGGCCCCTCACTACAGGAAGGACGTTGAAGTGCTGGAGCGTGTCCAGAGGAGAGCCACCAAGCTGGTGAGGGGTCTGGAGAACAAGTCATATGAGGAGAGGCTGAGGGAACTGGGCATGTTTAGTTGGAGAAGAGGAGGCTGAGGGGAGACCTCATTGCCCTCTACAACTACCTCAAAGGAGGTTGTAGAGAGGTGGCTGTTGGCCTCTTCTCCCAAGGGAATAATGACAGGACCAGAGGAAATGGTCTGAAGTTGCGGCAGGGCAGGTTTAGATTAGATATTAGGAAGAATTACTTTACTGAGAGAGTGGTCAGGCACTGGAACAGCCTGCCCAGGGAGGTGGTGGAGTCGCCATCCCTGGAGGTGTTTAAGAAACGTGTAGACATGGCACTTCAGGGCATGCTCTAGTGCCCGAGATTGTTGGTTTGCTCTGTTTGTGGGTGGGGTGGGGTGTGGTTGTGGGTGTTTGTTTTGTGTGGGGTTTTTTTTGTTTTGTTTTTGGTGTTTGGGGGGTGTGTGTTTTTGTTTTGTTTTGTTGTTGTGGTGTTTTGTTTTTTTTGTTTTTTGGGTTTTTTTTGTGGTTGGACTCGATGATCTCAAAGGTCCCTTCCAACGAAGAAGATTCTGTGATTCTGTGAAATGCATTAATGGGTTCTTTGGGACAGTTCATGACAACTCCAGTGTTACCGAGAGAGACTGCTGACCAAACTTTTAGGCACAAACATACGGCACTGTATGAAATTCATCTTTTAAATTTTGAGAGCACACACATGGGCACCCCCACCCCTCCCCAAAAATCCACATAGTGGAAAAGCTCTTTCATGTAATCTGGTTTTTATCGTAGATTACATTCTTTTTTTCAGCTGGAAGTTATTAGATTGCCGAGTCTTCTGCCTATCTTTATTTAACTATTAATATTAGTGTGTATCGTGTGAAAAAAACTTAAAGTTGATTTCTTTATGTATAGAAAGTAGTGTGATTCTTTATGTATAGAAAGTAGTATATCTTCCATAAAGAGATTGATAGACTGGAAGCACTTTTATTGCAACATTTGGTATTCCTGCCAGTAAGCTACCATGTCAGGAGTTCCATAGCTAAGGTCTAAACCAGACTACTATAAACATAGACCTTATGTATTAGAAACTGAAGTTTACAGGTGAAGATTCAAAGGCATTTGCTAACTTGTGCGATTTATGGGCACAATTACCTTCTGTTTCCTCATGCAACATATATATATTTTTTTGCCTTGTGCAGCACATATATATATTTAAGATTAACCACCTATCTTTTCTTTCCTTTAATATTTTAGTATAGTTATATTTCTCATTCCATTTGTGGCTGGTTCTTTCACTTGGTAAAAAAGCTACTTGCTTTGAGATCCAAATAACATCAATACTGTTATATCAGAAAATGGATACGTCCCATAATGGTATAGATTCAGCAGAATCCTTCAGCAGAAGCAGGATTTTTTAATATGCACTTTCCTGTTTGTAAGAGCATACAGGCAGTGAAGGCTCTGACTCAGAGTATTTGCTTTCATACTAAATTGAAAGAGAATGTCACAATATCAAAATCACCCTGTCTTCCAAACTCTAAAAAATATTAAAGATGGTTTTGGTTTGAAACTGTGGCATATATGAAAAAGAACAGTACATTAAAATAATATCTAATATCGTGCAAAATTGACACACCCCTATCAACTAGTCTCTTCTAAGAAAATAACCTTCTTCCCCTACTAAGAGCTTCCTATAAATATTTTTGATAGGTTGTGTTGGGATGAGATTTGCTTAAACTGGGATGTAAGTTTAAACATGCCTAATGTAACAGAATTTGATTCCTTTATGTACATCCTAGACAATTTTTGGAACATCCTTCACTCAGAGCATGTAAGTGAATATAGGACCTGGCTTATTTATCAGGTTTATATTTATAATCTAACATACCTGCAGCATATCTGAAGAAGTGCATGTTATTTATATAATAAACTATGCTTTTAGCTGCTTATCAGTATTTAGGGAAAAATAATACTATTTCACTGTTTTACTGAGCCCCAAATAGTTTTATGATCATGTCAGTAGGGCATAGTGTTTGTAATTTGGTTACAGGACTATATTTTCTAATACACTGGGTTTTCATACAGGAGGTAGATTTTGCTGGTTTTTGGACTGAATTACTTCATGTAAAAGTTTGGAGCTTTTACATTTGTGGTGATTCACATTTCACTACATAATAATATTAGAGAATAAATATGTTTTAGCTGTGACAATGAACGAGACCTGTTACGAAGCCACGGCTGAAGGCCAAGCGCTTCCAGTCTCCAGAGATGGTGCAGTTTGAGATGAGCAGCATACCTCATGGTGCTCTTACTGCTTCGTAGAATGGCTCCAAGTCTTCCAAGAGTAGTCAGGCACCTTCTAAATCATTTTACTGCCTGAATTCTGGCAGTCAGGTCTCTCATTCACCCCTGCCCAATTGTTACCTGTAAACTGCAAAGCAATGACTTACCGTCTACTTTCTCAACATCCTATTGCCATTTCTCAATAAATCAAATAAATCAGGTTGCTCATCTTAAAAATCAAGGAGCGTCTCGTATCTTTCTCTAACATTTGTGTCTCTCTGTTTTCCTCTAAAGGCTCACCACTGTTAGCAGTGAGAAACAATAGATCAGTATTGTTGGGAAGAGTAGAAAGTTTGTAGAAAACAGAACATTTAACAGTTGAAATTTGGCATTTGTTTTTTAAAAAATCCATTTTATATGATACTGTATAAGAAAAACTGAGCACAAGTGTAAGAGGAATCAGAAAAGATTAGAATTAATTTTTGGTGAAAATTCTACACATCAGAATGTATATATATACACACAGACACACGTGTGTTCAGCAGACGGCAGCAGAACGAATGATGAAGGAAAAAGGAAGTAGGTCTTACTGTTAATCAGCTTTATTCCTGTATTATTCTGTGATGATGATGGCATGAATTTCTGAGACAGTATGAAACAGTACACATACTGCCTTTATGGTTTTTCTAACACTAATTTCTCACATTTAGATTATAAGAGATAGGAAATTTTCTGCCAATGTGATCCAATCTTTAAGGATGTGGTTACAGACCTCTAGAGCTAAGCCTTGCTGACAGAGTCGTAACAGCGTATAGAGACCTGTGAGAGACTGGGTCTGCTGTTCTCCTAGCTGCTGTCATACACAACGTTGCTTTGTTCACAGGGTTTTGAAGAGGAGCAAGTTGGTGGATCACTGTCTTTGAGGTGACACTGTGAAAGAAGTTCCTTTTGCTGGGATTTATTTGCTTCCTCGGTAAAAGGATAAAATATTTTTATAACACTATGGGAAAACACAACTGTCCTGGCCAAGACTTTCTGTTCTAAAGTAGACAATAGTGTTGATGATTGTAGCAATTTGCAATGGCTACTAGGTTTGCGCATACGGTATGTATTTCTAATGTTATCTTCTCATTTAGACTGCACACCTCGGAACTTTAGTGTGTACATAGTCAGGGATTGTTAAGGTAAATGGAACTACACAAGTGGCAAATCTGCTCTATGACTACACATTATCATTCATACTGTAATCTGCATCTGTTCCAGCTTCTTCAATCCTGAAGAGGGAGAAGCGGAAGAGAACAAAAAATGTCCATTTTAACTGTGTTACTGTGTATTACTTCACGAGGAGGCAAGGCTTCACCAGTGTTCCCAGCCAAGGGGGAAGCACGCTGGGAATGTCTACTCGCCACAACAGTGTGCGCCAGTACACGCTCGGAGAGTTTGCGATGGAACAGGAGAGGCTTCACCGGGAGATGTTAAGAGAGCATCTAAGGGAGGAAAAACTCAATTCTCTAAAACTAAAGGTAAAATTTGTTCAAGACTTTGATCCCTGCCTTATTTATTTAAATGAGCAGCGTCAGAGCTATCTGGGCCCAATGCGTGTGTGGTAGACATTTCTTTCTATCAACTCCATTTTCAATCAAAACAATGGAATTTTTCTTTTTTTTTTATTTTATTTTACTGAAGACATGTTTGTTCGATATTACCAAGTACTGCTGTAGCTTTTATTGATGTGTGCTTCAAAGTGCTTTACAGGGAGGTTGTTCTTTGCTCCCTGTTTTCTACAGAGAGGAAAGCAAAGGCGGAGGGTGGTGTAAGTTGGCCTTGAACAGGGTGTCCACCAGAAGTCTGGAAGTGCCAGGAGGAGAATGAGTCTCCTGAGCCCTTGCGCAGTGCCCTCTTAGACAAGGGAACGGTAACATCATAAATACAGAAAGTGAAACAACTTATTTTCTTGGCCCACTTGAGTGGATTTGGCAAAAAGTAAGAAAAAGTAATACTAAAAATGTTTTCTTTCTTCAATGTACCCATTTATATGATTGTGTGTCTCTATAATTCACTAAAGGATGTCTGTGTTAAAGAAGAAATGTCAGACAAATTAACCAGCTCTATCAGTTTAGCTAGTCAGAACAAATCTTGGCGGCAGTTTTGAAGCTGTCTTTTTAAATATAGCATAGGAGAGGAAAGAAACTGTGAAGTTGAGTAGAGGAGAATAGAGAAGGGGGCTGTGTTCTTGAAGTTTCCCTTCTGTCTCTTTAAAACTGGTGGCAAAACTTCTGGTTTTGTTACGTTTTTGTAGTGGATGAAAGACTTCCTGTGCAATGGCTTGTGTTCTATGTATTTTGGGCTCTTTTTCAGGTGAATTCTCTGAGTAAAATTGAACAATATTTAAAATTGTAACTGAACTGCTGTTCTCCATAGCACCTTCTTTCGTGATATTATATCTCTATTCCAGATACTACTAACAGTTGTCCAGAGCAAACTGGCACCCTATAAGTAAAAGAAATGCCTTTCAGCATTTTTCCCATAGAATGAACTATGTTCATGAGTTCTGTGTCTGAACTCCTGAAGAATTATATATGACCCTTACTATTGTAGTGGGTTTTTTTTCAGTCTCTTAACTGTTTTTTATTTTAATAGCTAAATAAATTCTTAAATAGTTCATGAAGTCTGAACTGTCATAATGAAAACAAACAAACATAAAACCACTCAGGAAGAAGGCATATTAAAGACAGATATTTGGACAGGTTGGAAACCAAAGCCGTAGAGCATTACTGACTTATCACTAGATAGAGATTATACCTCTAAACATCTCACATCACAGGATCTTCAGATCATCAGGTGTGAATCGAGCTGTGTCAGTGTAATCAATGACTCTGTGGAGATCCCTTGGCTGACTTCCAGGAATCAGCTCAAAGAGAGGAATCCCCAGTGGAGTGAGTGAAGAATAGTAAAGATGCAAATACTTCACTTTCCCTTGTCTTTTTTATAGCTAGAAAGTAAGTCAAGAAAATTCATGGATCCCGTTTAGGCCTTTTAGCCCTTCCTGATTATACACTTGGGGCAAAAAAATAAAATAAAAGCACTTTGTCTCCCAAAAGCAAATCCATGACTCACTGAATTAGTGAAGAATCACTGTAAAGCATTGAGCATGTTTTATTTGCTTAAGATAACTGGGTGTTGCTGATTTCCCGTTATAGAGATAGAAGAGCTGCTTGGTCATTCATATCGTTTCTAAATGAACACAAAAAGGAGACGCTGTAGAGTTTTAAGGTGACAGTGTCAGCGATTACGATATTTAATGAAAAAGTACGAAGCAGGATTTGCATCAAAATTACTGTGCATCTGCACAGAAAAATGAAGAAAATGAGAAAATGGAAGTAGGGGAAAGTTTGCTCAAAAAGGGTTTTCTGTTTGAAAACCATTATGCAAACAGAAAGTAACATTTTCAGTGTGGCTTTTAATTTCAGTTTCCCTGTTTTTTAAAATTTTTTTGCATTGGATTAAAATATGCAAGTCTGTAGGTAGAATGCATTCTGTGTTGTAGAATTTGTTAAAAAAAATGAGAAATACAAGAATATATTGGAATTGAGCCTTCATAATATTAGGTACCATTTATTATTTTACTTGCTAAAAGTGAAGAGCCAAAACTTCTCTTAATTAAAAGCAGATAAAGACTATACAATTATCTTCTAGTCACTTTAGCCATTTAGCACCAGCACGTTGGTGTAAACACTGCTGACAGTGGCGTAAACACTCGTTAGCAGCAGAGTGTGAACATTCTAATGGCAATCTGGACATAAAAGCCATCTTTTCAGTATGAAAGGTACAAGGTAGGTTTTATTTTAATATGTTGTCATTTGAGAAAACATTATGAGTAAGCACCGTAAATAGGCTGGAAGAGTGACATTGCTCACTCATAATGTCTCCTCAGATTAAGTTCTATTAAAATGATTAGCATGACCCTAGTGATGTTGAGGCTCCCAGGTCTGTGGACACAGTTGGTTTCCTTTGTGAAATTTTAAGCAATTGCTAGTGCAGGCAGAAGTGTCTAACCTGAATTTTTCACATTTTACAGAGTTGAAGTGAATTTCACCCAAAGACTTCATGTATTCATCGGCCCTTGCCTTGTTCCGTTGCTATGACATTAACCTTTAGCTTTATGAGAGAAATTTTACCCATTTACATACCAAGTTTAATTCAGATGAGCAATATTATGACAATCAAGAGAACTTAACGTTCCCCCTGAAGTTCTGTATTGCAAAATGTATTTGATGGCTCTTGATAATCTTCCTCCCTTTGTAGCTACCCAATTACTTGTCTGAGAAATGTTGGAATCTTTCATTTCCTTAATTCATTTGTTCTTTGTGTGCCAAAATTGAGAAAAATATCAGAGGAAACAGCAAGGAAGTCATCCAGCAAAGGAGTCAGGAGCTAAGGTGCTTTGAAATGGCAAACTGCTGTCTGATGCCACGTGATGCCCAGGCGTTCGGCTCCCCAGCCTGCTGGATGCCTGCAGTATTCAGCACGTGACTGGAGTCCCTTCCTTAGCGCTCTACCGCTGTGCAGCAAAGAAATTAAGATTTGCAGGAGGAGGAGGAGAAATACCTGCCAGGTTTGGTGTGGTTCTATAGGTACCTTTGTAAGATGAACGTTTACAGCGTTCACCTCATGGGTAAGAGCCCTGAAACTTAATTTTTATTAAATAGTAACTGAATAAAATACTAAAATAATTACAGAAGCAGGGATTAGAATTCTTCCCCTTCCCCGGTTTCAAACTTAAATTCTGACAGGCAGTTAAATAACAGGGATCTGCTTAAGGAGTGCTTTGAGCCTTGTGTATTTAAAGCTAGAGAAGTCAGAATTCTTAGGTAGGTCATTCTCATGTCATATAAAAAAAAAAAAAAAAAGGCAAGCAAAGCAGCAGAACTACACTGCACTTAGTTGTACCTAGCTAACAAAAAAATGAAAAATATAAAAAAAAATCAAGGATGCCATTCTGGATTTGAGCATTTAGGCTGAGTTGCATGTACAGTAGAGAATTCCCTCCCATTAGTTTCAGACAGCTAATTCAAGATGCATTTAATTACTCTGTGGATATACCTGTCTCTCACTGTAGATTATACAGAAAAAGGATGACTTCTAACATTGTCTTTCCTACCTTACTGAACCAATTCATTGAAATACCTGGTGTAAATAATCTCTCCATTGCCCCAGGGCCAGGCAGAACTGATAAGGGAGCTATTACCCCCTCTTCTACTAGCCCCTGTGAAGTGAAATGAATAGTAGAAAACAGAGTAACAAAATAATGTGAAGGAGTTTGAGGACATATTGAAAATACCTGCGTTTAAGATGAAGAGCTGGAAGTATATGTGCATAAAGTGATTGGAATCTTATAGGGATAACGGACATGGTAAGTAAACTGAAACATGAAATAAAAGGAATGCGCTAAACTCCAGAGGCAGCAGTTATGGAGAAAGATGGAGAATACATTGAAAAGAGAAGGAAACAATAATGCCTCGAAAGAGGAGTTGGGGAAGTGGCAGAACACCTCTGCGTGAGCTAAATACGGTGCTGAATCGCTAAGAAGGGATGATAACTGATTGCAGGAGAACTTCTCTTTGTGCAGTGTAATGCGTACACATACACTGTATGTAAGGACTACCAGCCATGACACTGAGACTCTTCTCCTTCAAAGGCAAGAGTATTGCTTTTAACCTGACTTTACAGGTCAGGAATAATTAGGGTTTTTTTTTTCTGTAATTGTCTTACACAATTGTTATAAACACAAAACGGCAATTACAAAAAAGAGTAAGCAGTTGGTAGCAGTTGACCGTCAAATAATTCAATAATGCCGTAAATGACAGTTACAATCCAAAAGACTGTGGAAAGGACGAACTGTAAATATAATTGGGAAAACTAAAAAGTTGGGAATATAATAAAAGCAGAAATAGTGGAATGGATAGGATTTGGGACTGCTTTCTTGCACATAAGAAGCATACCTAGATGGACATGACAGGATTTAGTAGCAGAAGAATGGGGCGTTACCTTTACAGTGATAATCATTGAATGCCTGAAGATTGAAATGCACAAGAAACAAGTAACAGTAGTTATGACTTCAGATTTATTTAAAACTGGTGTCTAAAAATTTATTTGGAATAACAAACCAAGCTGAAATTTTCTGCAAGTAAATAAGGGAAAACAGAGAAAGAATTTGAATGGCTTTTTTTCTATAGGTAAGAAACATTCAAATTACATTCACTGGTGACCATTTTTTGGAGGTCATAGTGGTGCCCATGATGATACCGTTAATGCAAATAAGACTTGACACCTCATCAGTGTATAATTATCACATAGTTGCACCATGTTTTAGTCACAAAAGTATGAGACCAGGTTCTCGGCTAGTGTAAATCAGCAGCCTCATCAATTGAGAATATTACATAGAGCAGGGTGAACATTACGGCTCTTTTTTTTTTGTTTGTTTTTCCATTTTAAGCAAAATTACTTCATAGAACAATAGTAAAAGAAAAGGGATTTATTATATGACAAAATAAATCATATAAATGCACTTGCTTCAACTCTTTTTTTAAACATTTGATATTCTTTGATTCTCAAGCAATTTTCTCTGTAGAAGAGCTTTTATAAACCCTGTAGTTGTGTTACCTGGCAGATATAACCAGTGAGCTCTACCACACATGGGAAAATTAACCTTCCTTCAGTGCAGTAATATTTTTTTTTTTCTCCTTGAATATATATACCCCTTTCTGTATGAGATGAGTTACAGGAGCATGGTAAAGAACCATGCTGTCTTATGAAAGTGGCACTGGATGTTTGTGCTTGATGCTCATGGCCATTTAGTTTTAAAACAATTTTTGAAAGGTTTGAGAGCTAGACTATACATAGGTAATAATACAGTGCTAGGATACTTGTATCTACAGAGGCTCAAAAATTCATATCCCTAGGAAAGGAGCATGAATCCTCTAAAAACTTCTCTCAAGATCCTCCATAAGAGGTTAACAATTTATTTTTTTTCTAAGCTTATTCATTCATTCATTCACCTAAGAATAGTATGGACTGGTTAATGAAGTACTAAAATGGATGACAATTTAAAGCTAACTGTGTTAGTTTCAGGACCAAAGAGGACTGGAAGAAGCGATGGGCATCAGCGCTATGAAATACATTGCAAATAAACACGAAGTAATGTAGGTAGAAAGGGGCAAATTTAAGTGATTTCCAGGCTTAAAGTTGTCAACTCAAGAAGCAAATACAGACATCTGCCCAAACGATTAAGTGGAAATACGGGTTTGTGACCTCAGCTGTACAAACATCAAATAATTTGGCAGGCTACAGAGGCACAGGCTAGCGAATAATACATAAATACACTATTTTAGAAATGTGTGATGCGTTGTAACCTGAAACTGTTGGTAGTGTAATTACTGTCTCAAAAGGGATACTGAAGAATTTTCAAGAGTCCAGAGACCGGAAGTAGAATCAATTAACGGCTCAAAAATTATCTTAGGAAACAATATAGAAAAGACTAGAATTTTAGAAGGGCATGAGCTCTGGCAAACAATGACAAATAATAAAGGACATAAAGAACAGCTAAGAAATTAGAAATTAACAAAAAAATTAGCTTCATGATAAACATGAAACTAAAAACATATATTTAATTCACATGTTAGATAGGAAAGAACTGCCTTTTCATCCCATCTGTAATCATATTCTGGAACCTACTGGCAGTCATGCAGCATTTTTACATACAGCTTTCCACATTCATAATGCATTACACATATATATGTGTGTGTGTGTATATGTGGGTATAGTTTAAGGACTTTGTTAATTGGTCTGTGCAACAGATGACAAAGAATGGTACAGTGGAATCTGAAGAAGCTAATACCCTGACACTGGATGATATTTCTGATGATGATATTGATCTAGACAACACTGAAGTAGATGAGTACTTCTTTCTACAACCCCTGCCAACAAAAAAGCGAAGGGCGTTGCTGCGAGCTTCTGGGGTGAAGAAGATTGATGTGGAAGAAAAACACGAGCTGCGGGCCATCCGCCTGTCCAGAGAGGATTGTGGCTGTGACTGCCGTGTGTTCTGTGATCCAGAAACTTGCACTTGCAGTCTTGCAGGCATAAAATGTCAGGTAAATGACTGCATTATTGACATTATTTAATTATCAAGGGGAGCGGGTGTGTGCATGCACACGTGTGTACTTTTTGTTGCTAAAGTTATAACTACTGGAAATTAATTAGGTTAATTATTAAATGAGAACAATTACGGATCTCAAACCAGTTTTTTTAAGGCCCAGATCTAAGAGTATATAGTGTGCAATACTGCAATCTCTTATTTAACGTGCATGATACTTAATATGCGTGCATGATAAATTTGCATGTAGGCAATAAGAAATACATCTGCTGATACAGCAGGTAGTTTTTCCTCTGCAGACTGAAAAAGTATTTTGTGTTGTACATTTACATAGTGTGCTACATACAGCTGTAAATGTCCCAAAATGTTCCCTAAAATACGTTTCCACTAATTATCCTGAGTCGCTGTTACGCAACTGAGTTGATTCCTTCGTGAATGCATTTTTAATCATTTCTTAAATCCAAGCTAAACTTTCTCTGCTAGTTTAAATAATATATTCTCTTTGCGGTTCCTGTTTTCATCTTCATGCGTGGAAGATGTACTACATTGTATTATATGGTTCTCCTCTGCATCGTATTTGATGTTTAGGTATTATAGTGTAGATGAAAGTCGTAGACTTTAAGCTGTCAAATTGAGCTATCCCACTTGTGGACTCAGTCATGTTTTTATAAATTTAGGATAGCTATCATTAGATACAGAAGTTTTGCCCACAGTCTGTTGAGTTCACAATATTGCATCTACAGTCGACTGGAATATCTTTTAAAATGTACTTGAGTTTTTTATTCCTACTTTCTGTGGTCAGGTGTCACCATTAGCAACTTTATAAAGGTTTTTATACATAATTAATTTTGTTTCAATAGGTTTCTAGTTTCCATGATTTTTACCAAATTTTAAGACTCTTTCTGGTTATGCTTTTGCCTGGATTTGAGCACAACATGAAGTAAAGCTGTAGCAGATCTATAAATAGAAAAAACTACCAATTTTTTGTTCCACTGCGTATTGCTTTCACCTAGGGAACAGAAATATATTTTTCCTGCTCTCCAACATTGTTGCATGTATGGGTCCCTTACTGTTCCCATCAGTGCTAAATTCCAGGGCTAAGCCTCTGAATTGTTGTTAGCTTTGACTGTTCTTTACAAGTGCTTCTCAAGGTGTATCCCACTGTATTTCTCTAGGCTGTGTAGGTTCTGTCATAGCACCAGATTTATGCTGTGTATTGTTAATCTGTATTCTTTTTTTTAAAAGGTGGATCGTATGTCTTTTCCATGCGGTTGCACTAAAGAAGGGTGTAGCAATACAGCAGGTAGAATTGAATTTAATCCTATCCGTGTACGGACTCACTTTTTGCACACAATAATGAAACTTGAATTGGAGAAAAACAGAGAGCAGCAAGTTCCAGCACTAAATGGCTGCCACAGTGAGATAAGTGCACACACTAGTTCTATGAGCCCAGGACCCCATCCAGCTGAATATTCAATTGCAGAAAATTTTGAGATTGAAACCGAATCTCCAGCTGCAGTTATCCATTCTCAGGCAGCCGAGGATTTGGGCTGCCCAGGGGAAGAGGAGGAAGAGGAAGACGGGAGTAGTTTTTGTAGTGGAGTTACAGATTCTAGCACACAGAGTTTAGCCCCTAGTGAATCAGATGATGATGAAGAGGAAGAGGAAGATGAGGAAGAAGATGATGAGGAAGAAAAAGCAGATGATTTTGTAGAAAGCATGGGCTCCCATGCTGATATGGTGCCTCTTCCTTCTGTCCTTTGCTACTCTGATGGAACTGCTGTGCATGAAAACCACTCTAAAACCGCCTCATACTATACTAACTCTTCAAATCTGTATTACCAAATAGAGAACCATGTTGCTGGCACTGCTAACCAGATTGGTGAGACTTATTCAGAAAGGGATGCTGTCAAGAACGGTAGTCTTTCTCTGGTGCCTTACAACGTGACTTCAGAACAGTTTGTTGACTACACGCGGCAATCGGAGGAAACTTTTAGCAGCCCTCATTACCCTTCTGCAAATCCCTCAGTGATTGTTTGCTGCTCATCTTCTGAAGGTGATAGCAGTGCTCCATGTAACAGTTTATACACTGAGCATAGGCCAAGTCACCCTCAAGTGGAATTTCACTCATACTTGAAAGGTCCTTCTCAAGATGGCTTTGTTTCAGCTTTGAATGGCGACAGTTGTGTACAAGAGCACCCTGCTGAGAATTCACTAAACCTCCCAGAAAAGAGCAGACTGCATGAAGAGTGCATCAAATCACCAGTGGTAGAAACGGTACCTGTTTAATATTAAAAGTATTCTAGGACTGACTGCCTGTATTAAAATGCACTCACACTGGATTTCCTAGAATCTTACTTTTTTTAAGAGGTAGACAACATTTGGACTATAGTCAATGTTCCAGACACATTTTGTTTTCTCAAGCTACACTGGCAGCGATATTGCACAAAAACAGTTAATGTAAAGATTTAAATAAAAATAATCAAACTGTCTTTTGATAAAAATAAAACACGTAAGTAAAAAACACACCCAACATATTTCAAAGTAGCCTACCTGTCAAAGTATGTGAAACCTGCCAAGCTATCTGAATCAAAGCTTCGTGTTTTTGATTGTCGGGCCTGTGCAAGATTGTTAAAAATGATACTTTGAAATAATCATGTTTAGAGTCCTAATTTTCAACATATCTGAAAAGGTGGTAAGTTTAATGTAAAAGTAACTACTGTACAAAAAAGTTTTAATTGTTCTGTACTGTATGTATTTTATTTATGGTAGTTTAGTACTCATGTTTTGATAAAAATGAACAGCATGTTCATTTGAGCAGAAGATCCGTATCTAGTTACAAAGAGCATGTCCAATTTTCATCTGGAGTACCATGTATTCTTTTTTCTTTTTTTTTTTTTTTTTTAATACCATTTCTGGTAAAGTATCTTGAAATGCATTTTTAGAGTGTACTATTTTCTCTTTTACTGTTCTTGACAAACAGCAGAGTCAGAAAGGGGGCATTTACATCTTCTAGAAAGGTGAAAAGTAGACAATCCTCCATTAAAATTAAAATCGGTGGCATTCCAGAACTAGTACCCCTTCCCCAAAGAAAAATTATCTTGTATATAATGTCAAAGCAGTAGCTTAAGCTTGCACAGCACCTTTTTTAGCCCAACATTCAGATACTTATGCACTTTAGTGCCATTTTTGCAGTACTGTATTAACTGTGGGAACTGTGAATTATTTTGGAGAAATGCCATAGCTCCAGACTCTGAGGTGTATGTAAGATCTTAAAATTCATTGTAACAAAACCTGTATGTTTTTCCCAAGCCAGTTTATGAGTATGTCAGTAGGTAATTTATAAAAGCAGAGTCTTGCTGATCAAAGTTTAAATGAAGCATGGAAAAAAAAATGCGGAAGTGTCTAGATTTCCTAAATATTTAGCAGTTTTTATGAAATATGAGACTGGCTTTTGTGGACTTCTGATTGTATCTCAAGTGTACAGAGTCATATAATCTAATTAGGAACCAGTGGATTCAGTGAGGAAAGAGCTTCAGAAATTTTATATCTGCTAAAGTTTGCAAGCAAAATAGCACGTGCATCATATCTGTTACTTTGTACACCATTTGTTTTTAAATGAAACGGGAATTAAAATACCTGCTGTATCTCGCTGTATCTCAACCTATAATTTAACAACCAACCTTGCTTTCTTCTAGAAAAGGAGGTATTTTTATACCTGCTTTTCTGTACACTGATAATCCTGCACTGCCTTATTTTGATTTCAGTCTATTTTAAGATTTTTGTTCTTCAAATACAGAAATTTTATTTATTATACATCAAGTGGGTTGAAATGTAGCCCTGTCTTGTTTGTCAAAATAAGGATCAGCATCTTAGTTTTTATCTGTGTCAAATCTAGATGGTTAACAGTATGCATGTAAACACAGTGTAAATTTTAGCTCTGTAACTGTGACTTCTGGTTAGAAGCTCTTTAAAACATCATGTACAGTACTCCAGTAGAAAAACTGCCAGGTTTAAAATATGCTTTTTAAAAAAATAAGCTGACTTCATTGTTTTTATATGAAATCTGGGCAAAGTGATTTCTCATTTTTATGCTAAATTAGCAAAATATTTTTACTCCATGTAGTAGCTGGAAAGGTTTTTTATTTACTTGTTTCCACAAGAAGTCCTACGTGTTTTATATGAACTGCATCGAAAAGCCCTATTTCTCTAGGGACTGGATTCCACACTTGCAACGTATTCCATCTCCTGGGAAAGCGCAGTCACGTTGGTTGTCTGGCTTAGCAGTTCTTTAGCCTCTCTGCCTCTCAGTCACAGAACACTCTAGTCTTTCTCTAAAGGCCAAGTAGCCAGGTGAGCACAGGTATTCTCCAATCCCATATAGCAAATACCCAACTTTATTTTTAAAGGGAAACACGTTAGTTCATAAAAGGTTCTGTATCTAAGAATAAGAATAATATTGTTCTGTTCAGGATATTCTATGGGCAAATGTAACACCTCTGTGTATATACGCATCTTGCATTAACAACAGGCTTAAATCTGGCACTCTCACTCAACACCAGCACCAAAAGCACAAATCCCTTCTACTTGAGCTGGGACAGTAGCTGTGAATCAGTAGCAGCTTTTTAACCTCAGAGTGTGTTGGATCATGCACATTTTACCAGGGTATTTCTCTCAGGGGAAAATGAAATGAAATATTTTGTTTCATTATTCACCCCCTTACTGAGCAATAAGAAATTATTTTCTTGGCCCCTGTGCTTTCCTATGAAAAAATATCATTAATAATGTTAGCAAGCACAGCGAGTGATTAACTTTATAAAATACATCTCAGCTACCTTTAAACTACTGAGATGATAGTTGTTTAATATCTCCATTGGCACAGGCTTCGACCCCAGGCCTCCTTAATATTAGCATCTGTATAAATTTCTGAGTACGTTGATGTATATGTTCCATGCCATTGGGGCATCAGGGGTGAGTGCAGCTAAATTCTCTAAAGCTTGCAGGATAGGATAGCGAGCACCAGCTTGTGATAGGCTAGAGAAGGCAGTGATTATATAAAGAGCTTGCTTAAAGTAGCTAATTCCTGGGAATCACAAAGTAAAATGTGCAGAATAAAGAATTATGTTGAAAAAATATTCTTAACTACCTGGTGATAATATGGATAGTAATACCTTTCTTTTGATCCAATCTGGTGTTTTGTGATCAAGATTTGATCTCAGGACACGAAGCAAACAAATCTTGTTTACTTCTTGCAACAAGTTACAAAGTCAAGTCTGTTTATAATTCATGGAGATTTCCTGGTAGCTATACTAATAATATCAACAAGCCTAAAAACAGAGGGAAAAAATCCAGAAACCTCTTTTTTCAATATAGGCTAAACCTGTTCCCCAGACAATTCCATACCAGCAAATAACAAAGCCAGGGCCTTTTCTAGCACGTATAAATTGACTAGAGTGAAAAAAAAAACCCACCAAAGGCACAGCCCTGACCAAAAGAGATAGGCTAATTTAACTGTGACATCCAGAGTAGGCTATAGAAATCAGGAGAAAGTCAACATTCCCACCCCTTGATTAGACTTTCATGTTTAGTTTAGAAGAAAAAAAGTGGCCTTCATATAAGGAAAGATAAACTTAAACCATGGGATGAAAAATGTATTGATGTTATTTTCTGAGCTAGTACATAATAATATATGATGTGTCCCATTTCCCAGTTGGTTCATATTCATGTTGATAAACAGTTCTTTCATTCTGGGTAATCTTATTTCTGCATGCTAAAATTATTAGGTTACTAAATGATAAACAGCAGTATTTGCTTCTGTATTGATAAACTGTATCATTTGTGGAAATGTTTACTTTACTGATAGCTGTATCAGCTTTATTTCCCAAGATACTTGGCTACTGATAATCACTCCAAAGAAGCCAGGTACTAAATTGGTAGATAGTTTATGATTACACTCTGTAGGTCAGAAGAATGAATCGTAACATTTCCCTCTGTTAAACAGAATTTTCACACACATCATCACTGGAACAGCACCTAAAACTGGGTGCCTTTTTGCCTATAATGTGAACTTTGCCTCTGGGAAAAAATGCGTTGTTAAAATTTATATATAAAGCTTTAACTCATGTTTGACATAGAATTAGAGCTTTTCTGGCAAAATTGCAGCAATTGCAATTGTTTCCTAAGACCTGTAACTCATGCCCACTGGACCATTCTTAAAAAAAATAAAAGCTGGTCAGTAAAAGTTTCTAATATTTCTTTCCTTTTAAAAAAAAATTAATTCTTTGATGAGCGCTATGCCATTTTCATCAGAAAATTCTAGATTTGTAAAGTTTTATTGTTTTTCATTTATATAAGTTCCTGCTAGTGAATCATAATTTGAGTTGACATTTATCTATTTTAAGGCCATTGATTACAGTATTCTAGTAACCATCACTTGCTATAAATATGGTTCAGCCAGCTCACTGATCTGTTAACTGAGTCAGTTAACAAATGATCCTGCCTTTTGTCTCAGTTGCTGCAGAAATTGCGTGTGGTATTCATGGTGGTGTTACTCACTGCATTGCTAAATGATCCAGATCCAGTTTCTAATCTTACCTGGGTGTATTTCAGTAAACGTGCTAACAAACTGATCATGTAGCATCCGCTGCCTCACACTGGAGAGGATATCTTCACAGCTAGTTTGTTAAAGATTGTATACATACATTTGCATGCATTATGGTTTTTAATATTTCAGATGATTTAATATTTCAGATTTCCTGACTCTTTGATAGAAATGTGACATAACACAGAGAGAGTATTGGGCTGAGACAGAGGAGACCTGGGTTCTGTTGGCGTTGCCTTTGTCCTGCTCTGTCACTTCCATTTTCTGTGCTATGGTTTGTAAGGTACTCGGAGATAATGGGATAAAAATAGTTCTATAAAACAGGCAAAATACCGTTTTTTTCCCCTCTTTTTTTTTTGGCATCATAGCTAAAGTTTTATACTCCTAAGTCAGTTTCCCAATAAAGCCCTATCCAGCTCAGAAGTGAAAAGAAATTCAAAGAGCAAAAGCAGGCCCTTTTGGACTGGACTAATGGGCAAAAGTTTAACAATAAATTTCACAGTGAAAATGAGAATAAAAGCTGTGTTGAATATACAATATTTACCTGTGCAGTGCTTACCATTTGAGCAGCAGGACTGCAGTTTGCTTGCAGCACCGTACTTGGCAGCAACAGGCAGTCTCATTCCGCTGCACGTTGTCTTCTTCCCCAAGCTGAATTCTCTCAGTTGAAACTCCTCGTCTGTGCTGCTCCTGTAGCAAAGCAGGTGCCCTTACTCAGAGCTAAAGTCAGAGAGACCCATGGTATTATTTTAAAAGGCATTCACTAAATAAGAAACTCCCATGTTACAGCTCATGAGTTGTATACACTCGTGTTCATTGTGCCAGTTGTTTATTTTCCTGAAGCAGTCAGGAACAGGGACAGAAGAGGATGATCTGGGAAATCCTTAAGTGTTTAGGGGTGTTATGCTTTCCCACTGGGACTAAAGAGTAATTCTTATCATCTACTTTATTACGGTTGCAGCACATTTGATGTAAAATACTTAGAAAAACTAGAATTAACTCAGAGAATATATTCTATAGAATTTATTTCTAAAATACTAAATCTGATTACTATTTTTTTAAAATGGTAGAAATCTACTGTTATTTTCAAAACAGAATCTAGTTCATTAACATGTTCCTTGGTATGAGAAACCTCAACATTTGCTTTTTCAGTGTTTCCAGGTTTTTTTTAATACTCCTTAATTTCATTGTTTTCTGTAATCGCTGTCCATGTGCAAATTATGAATTTTCCATTTTCCCCAAGAAGTGTGAAATCCAAAGCACGAACATTGTAAAGTGATGAACAAGTGTGATTTAGTTGTAAATTTATCTTGAGTCAACACACACTTGAGTTCTTCATAAATGCTTCCTGTTCACTGTCTCTTCCCGCTCCAGAATCAGAGGTGGCTTTTAATTTTATTGCTAATAAATGTGCCAGAGTACTGGTTTCATTTAAGGAGGAAAGTTATAACATCCTTGAGAACTTTCTGCTACCCTGGTGGCTGATACCAAGAATTTTTCCTTTTTATAAGACCATCCAATTCATGAAACACCTGTTTTGCAGCTTTTTCCTTTTTTCTTCCTTCCTCCATTCATCTTTGTGTTTGGGAAAGGTCTGTTGTACAGTAAGGCTTTTGATGAAAATCAAGCACAAGGGTAACTCTTAGTGTCCTCTGTGCTATCTATCCTTTATTTTGCTAAAAGGCTTCATTTTGTTTTTCACTTAACATTAGCATGTAGATAGACCAGAACTGTGGTGAAAAATAGCCCTCCCCATTGGCTCTTAAGTGATGCCAGTGGGGGTCTAGAGACGCACGTAGAGACTTTTCCTTATGCCCAAACAAATAGGAAGGAAAACTCCCCTGCAGGCTGCAGAGATGTGGTAGGGGATCCTCATTGTCTCGTGAGGCCTGTAGATCCAGGGGAAGAGTGTCATTCTTCATACAGCATGGCCCCCAGTACAGGATGAAAATCCAAGATTAGGGAAAGCAGAAACCTGTAATTTAGGGGAACAAAAAGTTTCCTTCAAACTACTGTTACGATTCTTTTTCTTTCTTCTAATATAAGTAATAAATAATAAATTAAAAGCACCCCTTTATAAAGTAGAAGTGAATTAGATGCTAAAAAGGAAAAGTTAATATACTGCTGTATAGGATGGTACCCACTACACAGAAGGTCCCACTGACTGGAGAACCATATTCGTGATGCTCTGTATTGGCAATTGAGAAGATGGTAGTCCTTCATGCAGGGCTGGGGGCGGGGACAAAAAAAAAGTCAGAAGGCAAACTTCATTTATTCATCTATTTACTCAATTATTTTAATTTGGATCTTAGCAATGACACTTTTGTTTTACTTAGGTATTTTATGAATGAATATTAAATAGAATCAAGAAGTTTGCCTCGTGTATGTTCTCTAACTGTGCACTTTTCCAACAAGCCATGAAGACTGGATTAGCTTTTCTTGATGGAGAGGAAAAATGGTGGAAGATACAAATGAACGTCACTGTTCTAACACAAGGATCAAGATAATCCCTTGTCTTGAGGCACAGGTGGATACACCCTGGAGTGAGTGAGTGGAGAATGGAAAGGGCAATTTAGAGGTCAAGAAGGTTGAAGGTTAGAGATAGATTGATGAGGACAGTTTTTTTCTTCAAAAGGGCAAAAGAAAACATTATATATAAAAGAAAAGGAAGGAAAAAAGGAAATTAAGCTATCCCCAGAGCAAGGATGGAAAACTATATGCATGTTCTCTACAAGCTTGGCCATGTTAGATCGTAATATTAATTCGCATATTTAAAAAAAAAAAAAATGAACTCAGTGCAAATAGGAAATGTCATTTTTCCGTACCAGTTGTATACAGGCAGACATTAAATAAAAGACTTATCCAAAAGCATGGGGTAAAAACTACAAAGCAAAGCAACACCCTGGAAGCATTGCTGCCACGTCTTTTATTTGTCTACGTCAACTGAAAAGTCATGTTCAGTATCATTTTAGTTACCTCTTGTCCCAAGCACATGTTCTAATATGAAATGTTTCTCAGCTAAAGGAAAGAATTAATAGGTGTCCTTTTTATTAGCATTTGAGTTTGGGATTTTCAAACGAGACTTAGTACATTATGGCAGCTAATTCTTCCAGTTTTCTCCATCATACACTTTTTAAAGATGTTCTCAAGAATGAACTTACGGGTTGGAGTATGGGTGGAGGTCAGCCTTGCTGTGGTACTGGGGATCACTGTAAAGAACCACCCATCCGTTTGCGAGTCTCTGATAAACAGACAGAGCACGAGTTTTCAGCTTCTGGAAAAGATTGCATCATCGTGTGCACTGGCAGCTGATTCTCGTAAAACAAAACCAGAAGCAAGCATGCTCTTTTTTCAAACCATTTCACACAGATACCACCACTTCAGTTCTCACATAACAATGCCCACATAAACAGTGCTTAACAACTGGGCCCTTCTTTTAATTGACTGATTGTAGGCACTTCTATGGAAATACGTCTGAAGTGTAGTTTGTGAAACATGTTAAAAAAAAGTGTTTGATGTAAAATAAGCGCTAGACATTTAACAGTGCAAAAATAGTCAAAATCTGTAGATTACAAATCCGTTCCTAAGAGCCTCAGCCTGTAATATTGTCTTAGTAAAGTTGGTCTTTTAAGTTAAATTGCATTCTGGTGTAATAACCTTTTACAAATAAAATTATTAATACTTACGTACTGGTTAATACCTGTTAACATAAAACATGGCAAATTTTTTTTTATTTGTTTCTATCTACAGCTAGTATATAACAATTTTGCAAAAAAACCCCACAAAACCAACACTTAGTACATTTTTTTTGTTTACAGTGTTTTAATTTTTTTAACAAATGCAAAGTATGTAACATTTACACTGTCTAGTCCAGCCCTGTCTTTTAGAAGGTTCATCTCTGTCTATGTGTGTGTGTGTGTGTGTGTGTCTATATATATATATACACACACACCATAAGAATATAAAACTGCTTTTGAAATTTATTTTGGCAAGTGGTAAATAATGCACCACGGCATGGATTCAAAAGCTCTTAATTTGATGATCTTTCAGACTTGTAATCCATTCAAATGGGACTAGTAAATTGTGGTGTAATTGTAGCCATTTGTTTGAAATTTGTACATTACTTCTAATTTTACTAATTTTTCAAGAAAAATAATTATGTTAAGTACTTACCATTTTCCATTGCAGATGATCTTGCATACAAAAATTGTGGAGATCTCGACAGTAAAGCAACATATTTAATTGGACTGCCAGTTTTAAACTGTTTGAAGAAGCAGAGGGAAAGAAAGTTCATCTTAAAATCTGTACATGGAAATAATTTTAAGCTTCATGAACTACACATTTCCTTAATTTCTTTTCTGTTTTTTTAAAACAAGTTGTAACATCAAAGATGCCAAAGGGTAATATAAGCTACAATAATATTCAACAGAACTTAACCTAGACCTTATGTTGTAATAATTTATTCAAATTAACTGTATTCTTCTGTATTTATATTTTCGGTATTTATTATGAATGACATGGAATTTGATGTATTTATTGTGGCTTATTACTGCAGTGTATATATTACAAAAATGAGCATTTTTAAGTCTTAACATTAGGTTTTTTGTTAATTAGTGGCACTTGTATCGGCTGTATTTTTATTATATATTGTACAATATATATTGTCCATTTGTTTGCAATGAAGTAAAACAGGTTTCTACGTTACATCATGGCTGCCAGTGCATCGTGCATCTTATTTCTACTCTGCAGTCACTAGACATCCTTCTCTTGTCTAACAGAGCCAGAATTAGTGCTGCAGCTCCTCCTCCAGAGCCTCTAAAGATGCTCTGTGAAATTTCAAGCATTTCTCCCATTCCTCATAGTCTGATAGTGTAAGGAGAAACAGTTTCTGTTTGAGGGTTTTTTTTTGTTTGGGTGTTGCTGCTGCTTTTTTTTTTTAATTATCATATAAATATAGAAATGCTTTGTTAGGTATATCCATTTGCCCTTTAATGATACTACTGACTACACTTTCTTTGGAATACATGTTTATTATATGATTCATTTGCACTTATCATGGGGAATTTAATAATTCTGGTTATAAGTTAATGTAAGAATGGTTTTCAACAGCTGTCGGGAAAATTTTGCAACAGCTCTCTCTAGTGGACAATGTGCAGTAATTGTATACAACAAAACATTTAAATGACTACAATGGCATATAAAGCATACTATTAAATCTCAGGACAACTGCTTAATTATTTTGAAAACTGCTGATCAAAATTCCTTCATTATGATAATAACTAAGTCACAGATCTCTGCCATCTTTTTATTCTGATATTTATTAAAATTGAGCTGTACACTTGAAAAGGTAAGTTGTCCTTAAGTGCGCATTAACAACAAATTACATATGGCTAAATAATTTTTATTTACAAAAACTGACGAAGATCAGATGTTGTTCTCTAGATTATAAGAAAATGCTCTCACAGGATTTAAGGTAGCATTTGGGTTTGTTAGGAGTTAATACAGAATGGAATAGATTAACAGCTGCTATCAGACTGCTTTTTGCATTGCCATGAACTCTGGTTAACAGTGACGCTCCAGGGCTTGCTAAGGCATATTGACACAAAAAATTTTGTAAAACAACTTTCAATACTAGTTTTCCAATGTAAGACATCAGGATGCCAGTTTGGAAGTAAGAAGACTTAACACTAAGGTTCAGTTTTAAGTTGAGGTATTAATAGTACTCATGTAATTTTATACTCACGCTACTGTAAATCAGCAGTTACTCCTGAGAGTGATGAAACAAAATTTTCAGGTATGGTGAGCTGGCGAAGTCCCATTGCAGTTATTGGTGTCATAACCAGGTAGAGCCACAAAGGACCAGTGGGGCCTCTTGTTCAGGGGTGGGAGCTGCCCAGAGCCACAGGCCCTGAAGTCCCAGAACATTTAGAACCTGCTTTGTCCTGCTGGGAGTAAGGCTGAGCTGTCCTCGTCTGAAATCAGGCCTTCTTCAGTACGTGTGATTACTTTCCTGGATGTATAAGAGAGAATGGTGAGATGGAGGTTAACACTTAATACTAGCTTTTCTGGTAACCTTCAGTAGTTTACATAGCCATCTGACTGACATACGAATTTTTACATGCTGCATACCTAGTAGCATTTCTTTTTTACCCCTCCATGGGGGAAGAGAAGAGCATAATGCCATTGCTGGAAGTGCTTTAAATTGAAAGAAAAGGCATTAAAAGAGCCA
Organism: Numenius arquata; assembly: GCF_964106895.1. Classification (NCBI taxonomy): domain Eukaryota; kingdom Metazoa; phylum Chordata; class Aves; order Charadriiformes; family Scolopacidae; genus Numenius; species Numenius arquata. The sequence goes on from NC_133578.1 coordinate 21,163,972, forward strand.
GAGAACCCCCTGCAACAAACTGCGATCTTCAGCATTCCACTTACGTGAATGTTAACGGCATCCAGAAGAGCTGTAGATAACGTGAAGCACTTGAAGATGTTTTAGTTGGTTTTTAGACATGTAATACAGCATTAAAAACAAATAAAATTCTTCAATTTGAGTTATTAGCTTAGAGGAGAGTAAAGGCATATGATTTACATGTTTCAGTGTGTACTATGACCATGATGTCTGCAGGACAGATGAAGAAATTTGCTGAAGGCACAAAGCTAAATATTTTCAATAGACATTTCAGCAGAAATTCTGTGCTAACGAGAGAGAATGGAGTTCTGGAAGGAGGGTGACATGATGCAAAATGGACTGTAGCCCAAAGGAAAATTCAACAGATTTTAAGATGGTTAAGGTGTGATGGCACAGCATCCTGGACTACTTGAACTATATTTTTCACTATAAATGAATTATTTCTCTATTATGTCATTACTAAAGAGTGTTCTGGATTATGCAACAAATGTGTCTTGATTTCTGATACTAAAATGGGATTTAGCTTGCACAAGCTTTTGTTTGTATGGCTTGGTTTTATACGCGCACCACAAAATGCACTACATCGGCAGACTGCAGATAATGGCAAACCAGCCTTTGCAGAAGAGCTCTTCCACTTATACCAGAAATCACCACGCAAAAAGCATTTTTAGTTCTATTTATTCTAGCATTTTCCTTGGGCTTTTGACTCCAGTACTAAGCAAGTATTGGAAATGCACATGGGAGCCACCCATTACCTTTTTTGGCCACACCTCTGCCTCTTCCATCCCTTTTACACCAAAGGCACGGGCTTGTCTCGCTTGGCCTTTGCATGGCTTCATTTTTCTGCAAATCCCCTCTTTCTTGCTCTAAGTTGTTGCCAACAATTAGGGCTGCTTCAGCTTTAGCGTGTGGCAGAGCTAAAGCAGAAGCCCAGCTTTTAGTAAGGCCCAGCCAACCCACAGAAACCAATTTTTGTTCCACAGCCAGAAAAAACATTGCAAGTCTACACTTCAGCCACAGGCCTTGAATGAGTCAATAGGTGGCCTTCAGCTCTTCGTTTCCAGTTATCTAGACAGGGGGGTAGTAGCCATGATTTGCCCTGAGCTCACTAGCTTTCTCTTTCCCTTATTCCTTTTTCCTCCCTCGTTACACATTCCAATCCCTTTTGAAAATATACACAAGAGTGCTTGGATTAAGAGTCAGGCAACTATATTCAGTGAATGTTTCCTCATCCTAGAGTAGCACAGTTCAACATTTAGGTAAGTGTGCTGTGTCACTGTGAACTGCCGTTCCCCGTCAACTTACAAATCTTACTATTGCATAGAAATAATTTAATTTCAAAGCAAAGTTTAACATTAAAGCAAAGATTTTTATTTAGATACAAGGTAATCTAGGTGGATAAATGTTATTTTACTGAACAGCTTTCAGAAGCAATTATACCAAAAAGTGACAAAAACATATATAATTTTCTTCCTTAGCAATGGATCCAGTAGCTGGCAGCCTGTCAATGGACCAGTTATCAGTCATAAGGCACGTGATGATTTCTCTTGATAGCATACCCATTGTCAACCACTTACCTTTTCCCTGACAGCACTGCAAGTTTGAAGTATAGAAAGTTTAGACACATGGAGAAGAAAGCATCTAGACTTTTCAGACCTATATAATCCAGGAGGCACTAAAGCACTCCAAAAGAATCACTAATTCAGTGAACTTTGGTGAAAACCATCATTAAGAAACCTTAGCAGCACTTGATTCTAACCTTGGAGTTCTTCCTTAAAGTGCTTACATATATTTCCTATGTGAATGGCATTTCTGACAATATTCTTCCCACAACAGATTCCAGATTCCTTGCTACTTCACTTTTCCATCTTTTCCTCAAACTCTCACTGCCCTTCGCTTGCACTGCTGTCCCACTCCTAGAGGAACCTGACCCCCTACTTTCCTTGTTTTTCTTCCCACATCTCTTCTTTCTCCCTAGCATTTCTCCTAGTCATGTTTCCAAATCCATTGAGTCCTTGATTTAAGTACCTAGCTTTCTGTCTTTGTCACTACTTCCCAAAGTTATATTCTCGTCCTTCAGGCTCCATCAGTTTCTCCTTCTATCAGATGCACAGAAGGCCCCTTTTTCTTGAGATCTGAATGTGCCTGAAAATTCTTTTCTCTTCCTTATACACAAGTTAACACCTGCTAGGTGTAACCTACCTTTCTTCTGCAGCTGTCATCACCAGCCATTTGCAGAGTGCACAAACTGTTTATATTACATCATGCAAGTTACTATGTTATTTTCACTTTAGTCATTCACCAGTTTTAAATGTTTCTCTATCTCCTACACTTTTCCCAGGACTTAACTGCTAGTTGCAGTGGTTTCAGGCCTTAGTCATACTGAGTGAATATGGATGGAAATTTGACTACATACAGCTGTAGCACTGCGAAGTTTCACAAACCACAAAGTCACCCAAGTAGATCATCCTTTCTGCAACTGCGTTGCCAGGACATTACCAACCGTACTATTGGTTTATACTGGACTACTACACATTGGGCTGTACGTCTCTCATACTGCATTTCAGACTGTTAAACTTACACCTTTCTGCTTATTTTGAGCCAAAAAACCCCAAAAAAATAGAGCTAAGAAAAGAAGGGAAACAAAATTAGTGATAACAGAAGACTGGGGAGGATAGCCCCCCAGGTTCCCACTTTAGGACCTGAGTTTTCTTCCATTTAATTTCTCTCCTCTCCTTAAGCCTTTGTCCTGGACAAATTCTGTTCTCTTTGCTGTTATCCTTTCAGTCACCCAGCCCTTCATACTACTGCAGGCATTCCCTTCTTGAACCAGACATTATTGTGTCTGCTTGTGGGTGAAGTGGTGTGTGGTTGTGGGCGTTTGTTTTGGTTTGGTTTTGGTGTTTGGTGTTCTGGGATTTTGGGGGGTTTTTTTTGGTTTTGGTGGTTTTTTGGGGTTTTTTTTGTTGGTTGGACTCGATGATCTCAAAAATATTCTGCGATTATCATATGTATTTCTCCTTCATGAACCTAAGCATCAGATATTCCTTTCTAGAAATTCAACACTGACTAACAATAATTAAGACATTACTGGCAAGTAATTTACCTTCAGCTGTCTTTGGAGTCTAGTAGTATTAGGTACAAAATTATAACAGTACATAAAAATTATAACAGCACATAAAGTATTCCATTCTGTAGGCTTGAAAAAAAATACAATAATCACTATTGATTAAGAATCTGTGAAAATGCTTAGCCTTATCTCGACATGATAGCTAAATTTGCTCAAGAACGATGAGAGAGAAAGACTAATGACTTGTTAAAACCAAAGCATTTTTACAGAAATGTTACTGGCTTCAGAGAACATTCAGTGAAACTTAAGTAGAAAAAAATCAGTAAGATCAGTGGAAAGAATATATTGCTAATTAACCATATATGTTTATTAAAGAGCTGAGATTTTTAAGATCTGCAGAGTAATTCCATTAACTATGCTAACTAGGGATATGGGTCTTGGTACCTTTCAGTGGGTGGTCTTAAAGGATCCAGGCTTCCTACAAATACAAAAATCGGGTGAAGGAATCCTGGGGAACCAGAAACAGAGCAGATACCTGACTGACGCCAGTTAAGAAAAAAAAAAATTGTTTCAAAAATAAAAATGGGCATTTCCAGGAGAAATTTTACGAATTTTATTCAGAAAAGCATTGTCATAAGAAAGTAAATTCTAACAAGCCCCCAAACCCTCAAAGTGTCACATAGGTATTAACCTATGGCTGTTGAGTCCCCCAAACCCTGTCTAGCTGTCTTACCTTTGAAATTATGCTACTGCATATGTCCAGTAGCACCGACATTCTGGATGACTTCCTAAACAGAGTTAAGGGAAAAAAAACATTGAGAAGCTAAAAATCAGGCTATCTTTGCATTTAAACTGAGATAAACCAGCATAAAAACCATCCTGGTTATAGCAATGGCTTCCCTTTGCCTTGAAATAGGTGGATGATTAAGATTGCTCACAGTACACAGAAGGCGGCAGAGACGATGATGTCGACTTAAAAGTTGGGAGGTTAAAGGGACTGTCAGAAGGGAGGAAGAAAAAGCTAGCAGGATAGTCACATTCAAAAGAGGAACTACTTAATCCTCATCCCTCTCTACATACTTTGGAACAGTCTAACAGTAAAAACATACTAATAGCAACCATTTGTATCATTGTTTATAAAATATAGTCATAGGAACATTTACATTATAAAGGACAGAATCAGATATTGTAGATTTAATGTTAAAAATATACTTTTCAAAAACTTTTAAGAGGGCAAACTAAAATGAAGGGTTAGTGTTTAAAATGCAGCAAAGCTTTTTAATAAAAATCCATGATTTTTTTTTTTAACATCATACTATTAAACTGCTACTTGAAATATTACTGTGCTATTGACAAAAGTGCAGTTTGGGACAGTATCTTTTGGCAATGAAATCCCTAATTGAAGAATTCAGGAGGTACATTAAAATATAGAAAAGATTACATGTTCCTTCCTTGGAACATATGATAGAAAGTACAATCCTAAAGGAGATCTGTGCTCAAGAAGTTCAAAGGACTGGCTATAGTTCTGACAACTCAGCCACTGAAATCAAGCCCCCTACATCTCAATCTAATATTATAATCTTGATCAGATGCCTAAGATTATATAAGTCTCATTCCCAAAATGTGGGAGATTACTCTTTAGAAGGAAGTAGTGTCCAGAAGTCCTTTCAGCTTCACGTATTTCTCAGTTACAGTAATTCACATATTTAAAGAAATGTATACAGCAAAACATAAAGTACAGAAAAGTTAGTACTGCCTTGTAGAATGCACCATAATTACTCAAGAGAGTCATGCTGGAGGAACAAATTAGGCCAAGGAGAACATCTGCTTCTGCCCTCTAAAAAAAAAAAATATCTATGAAATAGTTTACCTTTCGGGAAAAATCAAAAACTGATGCTAGAAAACCACAGAGAAGATGCGCATAACTAATACTTGAACCCCTTGTTATTTTTCTTACTGCTGCTTTGTTATTACTTCTGAAAAAGGAATTTTTTAAAAATTTAATTTAATAGAAAAACCTATTTTCTAAACGTCCAATCATATTTACAGATCTCCTATTGCTCTTCTAAAGTTGTATATCGATATATACACACACACATACACACACATACTTGGAAGTGCAATACTCAGTGCAGACACAGAAGTTAATTTCAGATCTCTGAACAGAATACAACAAAAAAAAGTCACTTAATGTCTTCCTCTGTTTATGGAACTGCTTCCCATTTTTCTTGCAGGTATTAGGGAGTCCAAGTAAGACTGAACTGCTGTCGTAGTAAGTACTGCAAAAATGCAGACTAAAGTGTCACTCATAGGTTAAAGAGCAGATAGTAAACTTACAAAAAAAGATTAGCATTTGCAACAGTAGCAATGGTTAAAAAGCCTATGTTAAGTGTCTTATGAATTATAGGTTATTGAACTATGTTAGGCCAGAAGAGAAGTCTCAAAAAATGAAAGGAAAATATTAAAGACAATTTTAAATCACAGAATAAATTTTCCCGTTCCACAAGCTAGAACTGAACACAAAATATAATAACTAGGTGATCTGCTACACCTATTCTTCATAGAACACTGAATGACAAGTACATACATTGCTATATCTGCTATAATACAGTCCTAGATTACCAACTAGAAAAACGAGAGTGGAGCTCCTCTAGCACTGAGCTCCTGCTCATGAAGAGATTCCTACCTCCAAGTAAAACAGAACCCTTGTTTCCTTGCAATTTAAATTCTATGCAAGTTCTGAATGTTACGTCTAAAAAGAAAAATTGGTAATGAGTACACAAATGATGCTTCATATATGCAAATTCCAACCTGACAGGCTTGTAAGAGAAGCAGGTTGAATGAAGAGACTACCCCTTAGTGGTATTAAAAATAATGCAATTTGCTGTATAACACGAACTAGGAACTACAAGAACTCAGGTCCTTTTAAACAGTTATGCTAAATACCTTGTCTTCTAGAATAGGTTCCTTGAACACTCGGTTTCCTGGGGGGGTCAAGAAAGCACAGAGGCTATCTATGTAATCTCCCATCATCTATTCATGTTTGTTGAACAATTTTCTCATTGACCTGCATCCTATTTTTCCTCAGCTCCTCCAGTTTGCCAAGAGCATTTGCTGCCCTTCCGATATTGGTTTGATCTGCGAAAGTAATAAGAATACTTTGTATTCCATTACTGAATTAGGGAAATATTTATCAGAGAGCACAAGCAGACCTTGATAAAATGTCATTCAACACAGGCTTCCAGTTTCACAGTGGCATTAATAACCCTTCCAGGAAAATCTTTTCAACAATTTATGTACACACTGTAGCAAGATATTTTAAATGATACAGGTTTAACTTCAGAGGATGTTCTCACAGGTGTCACCGAAAGTCTTAGAAAAGCCAAGACATGACTCAAAGGCATGATTATCAAGCCAGAAAAAGAAATTGAGTTAATGCTTATGGCATATTCTTGCTGATCTTGCTTATTCACTTGTTGTTTTTTAGATAACTTAGAACTACTGAAAGGATTTCTTCTTGCTTTTCTTGCTCATTAGTCAGATACTGTTAAATTAATGAAAAATAGGCTCCCTTCCCTCTACTAGAAATAAAAAAAATCAGCCCACAACACCATCCATCCATCTGTCCATCTACCAGACTCTATAGATCAATTAGCATTTGTCTGTAAGGGTATTATTTATTTACCAGGACAAAAGGACAAATTTTGCATTTTGTCCTATTCAACCTTTAATACCCACCCCTTCACATTTATTCTCAGCTTTACATTTGTTCATGCAGCCAAATATTTTACTTTGTCTCCACTTTAAAAAATTGAATTTTATTTCCTTTTGGCAGCCTAAAATTTTATTTCCTTTTGACTTTTTCCTAAATCTCCGTCCTCTTATAAGCACAGTACTTAAAGGAAATACTAAGCTTTTCCTAAAATACTAAGTGTTACTAGCTGCATCTTACTAAGCCTGTTATGTGCACCTTTCTTGAGATTCAGATCATTAAAGAGTTAATTACTAAGCCAATTGCTATAACACCTCCTATTTTCCTCCATTTGAATAGATATCATAGATATTCAACAAAATTCTTTCAAGAAGTTGCAAAGTCCAAGTACCTTTTTACCTTTGATGTTTCCCATCCCTACTTAATAACCACACTGGCACTTCTAGTAAGTCTTCTCCTTGTCTTTATTCTGCTGCTTTCTTCCCTTCTTAGAAGTTTGTTATTTTAATTTCATAGCCATATTCCTCCTATATCATAACACGTGCAAATTTAAACCTCCATAATTTGCATAAACCAATTAAGTTTTCTCCAAATCAGAATATAAAATTTTATTACGAAATAGAGTCTACCTTATTAAAGTGCAATTTTATGTGATTTTAGATGCTTTAAGGGTGGGACGGTCATTAATCTCACATTCATACCCTGAAGTAGATATTTTCAAGTAAGCGTATATCTCTGTTCCTAAAGAGGACATTGTGCAGAGGAGTTACCTTCATTAAAGAAGGCCTGAAATAATCACAGTCAGAAAATGGGCATGATTGGTGATTGCAATGGAAGACTAAGGCCAGCAGATGAAGGGAGGTGATTCTGCCCCTCTACTCCACTCTAGTGAGACCCCACCTGGAGTACTGTGTCCAGCTCTGGAGCCCTCAGCACAGAGACGGACCTGTTGGAGCAGGTCCAGAAGAGGGCCACAAAAATGATCAGAGGGATGGAGCATGATCAGAGGACAGGTTGAAAGAGTTGGGGTTGTTCAGCGTGGAGAAGAGAAGGCTCTGGAGAATGGCCTTTCAGCACTTTATGGGGACTTCTAAGAAAGACAGGGACAGACAGAAAGACACTAGGACAAGGGGTAATGCTTTTAAACTAAAAGAGAGTGGATTTAGACTAGCTATAAGGAAGACATTTTTTACAATGAGGGTGGTGAAACACTGGAACAGGTTGCCCAGAGAGGTGGCCGATGCCCCATCCCTAGAAACATTCAAGGTCAGGTTGGAGAGGGCTCTGAGCAATCTGATCTAGTTGAAGATGTCCTTGTTTATTGCAGGACAGGTTGGAGTAGATGACCTTTAAAGGCCCCTTCCAATCCAAACCGTTCTATGATTCTATGATATATGTTTTTAAATACTTAATCAAAGGAAGGCTATTTATGAAGCCATAGCTCTACATGATCTATTGAAGTATAGTTGTGGATGCTTACAAGAATTTAATTGAAAGAGCTAGCAGAATAGTTAGGAAGGCCAAGGTCTCACTTGGACTGATAAAACTGAGGTCAGTCCTTTATAAAAGGGGAAAGAGCTACGACAAAAAAACCCCAATAAATCAACATGTAAGTGTTTGCACAAAAAATTATGTACAGATAACATTAGAAACCTGTTAGGTAAACATTGCATAAATCACTAAAAGGTAGAAAAAAAGTGGGGTTAGTAGATAACATGTAATTTAAAAGCAATAATGAACAAAATGCTGAAAAATGTGTTAAGCAGCTCAGAAATCTATTACAATATAACTTTGTAATAAATTTTAAAGTTCATGAATTATAAAAAACCTATAAAAATTGACTAAATTAGTGTCAGAATAAGCAGATTTTCCATTAAAATAATCACATGTGCATTTTAGTGAGACATTTTTTTCTTCTACAAAAGAAGAATTGACTTGCTAAAAGCTGAGCATAGCATGCTCATCTATTTGGCTTTAACCTGAAGATCAAATATTTAATTTTTCAAGTGAGGGAACTTAAAAAACAGTGAGAAAGGTTCACTGAGAAAAGTAAAAGGTTAAAAAAAAGAAATGAAGTCAACCGATTGAGCATAAAAATATACATATAAAGCATCTTGTTTTGCAGACAGTCTACAATAATTTCTCATAACTCTATGAAGAAAACTGGTCTTCTTCAGAAGTACTTAAAGCACGTGGAGAAATAATATACACATGGTCCCCAAGGTGAAAGAGGACTATAGGATCCATGAATCAGTGGTCAACACAAAGTATTATCACAGAAATATTGTAAACATTTTTCTCAATTGGGATCTCAATCATCTTTGGTATAACAGACTCCTAGGGAATCTTGACACATTTTATAGCCAACTTAAATAAAAGGGAAAAGAAACATTTTGTATATACATTTAAACATTTTGCATATAAAGTATACATCAATTAAAAATGCAGTATACATATATGATCACAGTTTAGAATGGATCTTTTCTTTTAATAAAATGCTTCTGGCCTATAAATATGAAATCTTAATTGTTCTGGCCAAAGATCCACTTCTGGAAGGGATCTGATGGATTACAGGATGCCAAACTCGGATGTTCTCCATTTCCTGTAAGACACATGTTCAGAGCTGCATTGTACAGAGTTTGATCCTAAAGTGGGTAAAATAAAAAAAAAAGAAAAAAGAAAAAAAGTGAACAAACAATGGGCATGCTACTTCCCCCCGCTCTTTGTGTTTTTTTCCCCAATTTCACTATTGTTAAAAAGAGTAAGGCCATACTGGTAGTGCAGAGGCAGAGGGGCTAGCAAATGAATGCAAGTAGTCTGCAAGTGCCAACTTATTTTGTTAGGAATTTTTAAAAAAATATTTTAAAAGATACAAATCATTTAGATTGACTTCCAGGTGGATGCCCAGACACACACACTGAAGGATATCAACTGTTTTCATAAGTGACATTTCTAGTATAGATTTAAAATAGTGAAATCATCAAGTTTTGGTCTGGTAACTGAAAAAGCTGAAATTAGCTACATTTTGCTCCCAGAGATAAACTTTTGGCTTCAGTTTTATTTTGTTGTGTTTTCTCTTTATTTGGATATCAAAAAATAACTCAACTAAAAGATCACTGATAAGATGCTGATTCACTGCACAATCTAATTACCTTTTGATGCAGCCATTGCTCTTCTCCAATGGCAAAGGTTTTCTGGCCTTTGTAGTTACATTCACGAAGATGCACAGGTCCTTTAGAAGCATGCAGGCAAAGCTCCTTCTGAATGTTATGTCGAATTTCATGGTGTGCAGAATATTCAAAGTACTATTTAAATAATTTTTTTAAGTTTCAGTAAATAAATACAAAAAAGAGTATTAAACTAAATTAAATCTTTGAAATTCAAATACACAAATAGATTTCGTTATTCAACAATTTGAGACACAGAATTATTTGATTTTTAGCATACACACTTTAAAAGCGTTTGCCAAACTAAAAGTATTTTTTAATACTAATGCAATGGAATATATTGCAAGTATAAATTGCAAATGGCACCTGGTGCATATGCGTTATGATGCAAGATCTCATTGCTTGCTCCCCCAGGAATCATAAATAATTCAAGGAGACAAACTGAGAAGAAGAGATAGCTGCACGGATAACTTAAATTTTGGCATTTCTTAACTTTAAAAAATTGTATTCTATTTTTGTTGCTGTATTCTGTTTTTTCTTAGAGCAACCAAAATCAAAAATTTGTCATATAGAACAATACTGATTGCCACACATCAGCTTTTGTTGCTTGATCTAAGCAATAAATGCTAACAATAGGTTGCTGTTATGTTCTCTCATGAGATAGCCATTAGAAAAGTAATATAAACACGTAGTTTGTGAGTGAATTTTACCATTATTTCCTGACAGCAAAGTACTCTTAAGGCTCAGGAATCCCAGGCTATAATTCAGATCTTAACGGGGATTTAATTCTAACAGTTACAGACACAGCTGTCCTTTTATACCTCTCATCCTACCCTACCATCCTGGTCTCTTCATTTTCTCCCTCATTAAACAGCGGAGTTCCTATCATTACATCCCATTACCACTGTTTCTTAGCTCCGTATGTCAGCCGCCTTCACCATATCTTTCCTTTGACTATTAAGACCAGGCTCACTTAGCTCCCTGTGGCTTTCAACTATCTGTCCAATTGGTCAGCTTCCGCCTCCTCACTGCCTTGACATCAACGGGAATAGCACTGAGGACAAACAGGCATCTCACTCTTAAGTCTCTGCACCCAACATTAGTCCCAGAAACCAGCACTGATAGGAGCGACCTGTTTAGTCACTTAGCTCTCAGACATAATAGTAGACTCTAACTCTGTTAATCTGACATAATCTGTTCTGATTTAGCTTTTGAACTCCAAAATCTCTGCAAGCCCTGAAAATACAATTTGAAAGCTAAGTTTAAAACTTCATTAATTTTGGATATTGAGCTGCTATTGCGATGGACATATTTCCAGCCCCAGAATATTCTAAAAAGGAAGAATGAAACAACTGAAGTACAAATCTGAGAACTAGGTTCTCTCTTCCACTCCCTTTTCCCATCTAAAACATATGGACAAAAGAGACAGCATGGAAAATTGCAGCCTACACTGCTAAGGTCTGGTAAAGAACATACTACAACTGAAAACTCAGTAATTTAATGTGAAGGGTTAAGTAAGCAAATATGCGCATCTCTTGAGCATTACCAGCACAACCTATATTAAAATTCTCTGAAGGTTGGCATTTAAAGGGATTCAGACTGTTATTTTATGGCAGAAGGAAAAACATAAAACACAGCACTTGGAAAGCATAGAATTTTAGTACACTCCAAGATAACTTAGAAAGAGAGATGATACAATGTCTTGGTACAGTGTTCCTGCATTAATAACTGTGACAATGCAAACAGGCTAATATAGTATTAATCCACAACAGAAAAAACCTAAAAGTTCAATACTGCAATAACCTAACGTAACATGGGAGTTATTAATCTAGTCAGTATTCCATCTCCCACAAAAATTTATCAGAAAAGCATCAACTAACTAGGATCACGAGTCTGAGTTTTCACAGGGCCATCAATGCACGGCTTTTAAAATTGAAGATTTTATTTAAAAAGAAAAAAATTAGAACTATTTTCTAACAAAAACTTTTAAACCTTTGTTGATCTTTAGTTATTAAGGACCTACAGTTAATAAACTTTATTCCTCAAATAACTCTTTAAGCCAGCAAAGAAGTAATCATTTCTGGGCAGGGAAGATGTTCCTTTTATTAGTATCACAGCAGTGCCTGAAGGATTCAGTGTCTGACATCTATTGCAAGTCATACTGTACAAGAAACAGAGCACCATTGCTGCCTCCAAGGTCTATGCATCAAAGAGAGCTTTTCTTGGAAAAATTTAATCATGTTATTCATTTGCATTAGCTAGTACAGGATAGATCACTTTGACCTCACACTATGAGGCTGCAAGCATGATAGGGAAGGTGGCTCAGGCCTGGCCACTTGGTCTCCCATTGGCCGGATTCCCACCAACATCTTCCTTGACAGTGCGAGTCCTGGTGGCAGAGAAAGAAGCAATAGGAGGAAGCATAAGGAAAGGAAGAATTAAGAAAACAACACTTACAAGAAAGTAGTAAGGGTAGGTTTTGCATGGAAAGCAGAGGTCAAGTGAAGCAGTTCAATTGTGTTAAAAATCTGAATCCGTATGCTGAACGTGAAATGGTAGAAGCGGGACACAGTATGAAGAGCAGTATGACATTTTCCTTGAACAGTATATATAGGAATTAGCCCAAAAGAAAGAGAAAAATTGCATATTAAAAATTAGTCCATTTCTCTAAAATAAATGAAAAGCTTTAATATGGTAAAGGTACAGCTGAACAGATCATAGAAGTCAGGTATGGAATATTTTACCTGATTTCCTCCAAGTCCATGACAAGAATACATGATCAATGGTTTGCCACCATGGTTATTTTCACCAGCATCCAGACACATGCGGTTACCTATGTTTTTTAACTAAAGAAAAGGTGTTATCAGAAACAAAAATAAAAAAGAAGCAGCTCAGTGGGGATGACAAAAAATTAAACTGTCTCACTAGCATACAAAACTAACCTTTGGCTTAATAACAATTACTGCTGTTAGTTAATTTTTCACTTTCTGCTATGCTCAAATCTAAAAATCCTGGTCTCTCAGAGTTAATTTTTTCTAACCAAAAGCCTAGTAACTACGTTATGGTTGACTACAGCCACACTGTGAATTATCAGGCTACTGGTATACAAGGTTACTGTTACTCAAATTACAATTTGAACAGATACACATAAAATATTCAAAATTGGAGGAAGGGAAAGTGCCAAACATAGCTAAATATTCACATTCCCCTCAAGCTAAGAGTTACTAGTTGTTTAATATTCTGTTGTTTTTAGCAATGCAATGTCTAAGAAGTTATTTGGCAGAGGAAATGCAATGGTCTTTAAAAAAATTTGTGTATAAACCCACATTTTCCTCATCCTAAACCTAATTCTGAGAAGCAAACAGCTGTCCAGTTTTCCTTGTCAACATGAATGAAAAATTCTTTCAGACTTCTTACTATATAAGGCAAAATTTGCCTTGATAATTCAGGAAATCTCTAACCACTAGCTTAGTACTTTTGTGTCATTTTAACTGTTTGTGACGGGCAGACTGTTGCTTATCTTAGCAGGTTGCAAGATTCCGTTAAGCAAGGCTACTGTTAGCTATTAAGAAGCTTTGCTTAAATTTCATATCGCCACTGACAAAGCTATAAAATATTCAAATAGCTAAGTATGCAGAAGAGATTATTTGTTCTGAGTAGTGACAGAAAACCCTTGAGCTATTAATGATACCTGAAATGTAAACACTCTGGCTAAGGTAGCACAAAAGATTAGCAAACTTCCCAGATTATGGAAAATTATAGAAAATAATTAAACTTACATATCCAGAAAACAAAGGATTCAGGTCTGGGACATATGCTTCCGGATAAACATTACTGAGATACCAGGTAAAATTTTTACACTGCAGACGCTGCCTTAAATCAAGTCTTTTTGAGATGTCTCCAAATGTTTTCTGTTAGAGGAAGGGAAATAAGGAAGGATGGAAAAGAAATATACTAAACATCACTAATATCAAATTTCTACATATAAATGTATGATATTCTGTATTGTAGCATTAAACAAGTTTTAAGCTTCATTTGTTGATTTTAATTTTTTTAATACCATACTACTACAAGTACTACTGCTGTTTTTTTTTTTCCCCCCATGATCATAACACCACTGACACCCTGCCTGCAGCATTTCAAAGCACATGCAAGAAAAATACATTGCAACATGGGAAGAATAGAAGTAGCCTTAGTCCCCAGAGGGCTTTAAAAGTGCTATGAAGTGGGAAAGTACAAACAAGACCATACTGATGACAGCTATAAAACTAACTGATCTTACTAAAAAGAGTGAGCTGAAATAATTAATTTGATTAATTAAATAATTAGCATAATAGTCAGTACAATGCAGACTCTCCCAGAAAAAATTCAGCTGTCTAGCTGCTAAGCATACTCAGGTAATCTAATGCTATTAGTGATACAACGTTCACAAAACTGTATCATATAAAGGGAGAAAAAATAGCTTCTTGAAGAAAACTCTAGATTCCAGCTAGTGAAAGACCAAAGTTCCAGAAAACTAACAAAAATAAATAAACCACCACCCAAACCCTCTGAATTTAACTTAAGTTTTTAAGCAGATAGAGACAGGATGGATATCTATCATTGAATAAGTTTTATTCTGCAGCTAAAGAACAATAAAACCTGCTTTTTAAGTAAAAATTATTGGGACTAATGAGACGCTATGTTTCTTACTCCAAGTTGGTTTGCATTTTTTGTGTTCAGTAGCTTTTCGCATGCTCTTCTGCTAGCTGTTTGATGCAATCCCAGGATTTCAGAGAACGTATGAAAAAATACTACCAATCAAAAAACCCCACAACACAAAACACTATCACTACCCAAACATTTAATTTTCTCATGTTTGCTGGGGCTACAGCATTAAGCAAGCTAAACTCTGTCTTTTCATTGAAATATCTAGAAGCCTTACATACTTTGTCAATAAATAACTTTTGCTCACCAAAACTTTCAACGCAGCAACTGTGATTTCTAATACCACCACCACCACCTACTTGTTTCACAATTTTTGCTGCCTCTGTGTTTCTTCGGTAAAATATTTCTTTATATTCATCCATCCAGACTTCTGCAAGGCGGACTTGATTACGTGTGATCACTTGAGTACCTTTTGGGAAAGTATGGGGACTCTTGCTGCGAAAGACATGGCCAACAACAGAGCAAGGCATGATCTCCAACTGTCCACCACATTGCCATACCTAATAATAACATTTTTTGTGTAAGTGTGCTGCAATTAGAATTAAGGGGGTAGAAAAAAATTCAGTAATGTTATTGTTCACCAGATAAAAAACCCCAAACCACTAGCAAAAGTGCATATATCAGGCATACCATAAGTGAATTTCCTAATCAGGTAAACCCTGGAAATGTACATTTCAGCTACCAACCCTAAATACATTTAAAAAAAAAAAAAAAAAAAATCAGTTCAGTGAGCATGTTTGTAGTTTATTTCATAGGTCAGTAGTAATTAATTTTCCATGTCCTAGTTGGCTGATCCAGCACAGAAGTCAAGATCTAATACTAATTTGTCCTCAAAAATCCTGTACACTGTCAGTATAGAGACCACTGCTAATTAAGGATCTAAACTTACTCTGAAAGACATTTCTATATTTTCACCTCCCCATATTTCCATTTCTTCATCATAGCTTCCAATGTGTTGAAAGTAGTCTTTTGATATTGAGAAGAGACCTCCAGCAAAAGTAGGTGTTCTGCAAAAAGAGAAATTTACTGAGGAAGACAGGATCCAAATAGGTAGGGTTTTTAAAATATAGATGCAAAAATATAGTTAACTGTTCTAGGAAGAATCCACGCATTTGTCAGTGTTTCACTACATTGATACATTTTCCTGGCATAGATAATACTTCAAGCAATTAGATCTGCCCACACTGAGTCTCATTTGACAGTTTTAATGTCACTTATTAACAACTGGTTTAGACTAATGATTGCTGGTATAAAAGACAGCATCAGGAAAAATAACATATTTTCACCGTATAGAGGATATCAAGCAAAGTTATTACTCATCCAGACCACTAACCTGTCTGAGGCCAAAGCATATATAATTATCAAATGCACCACTGTAATAGTCTACTATTTTTGTGCTCTGAACCTTTGTTGTCATCCTTTCAAGGATGATGAATGAGAAGCCACAAGCTGTGGTACTGTCTCTGAAAAGAACTGTTTATAATCCTCCTTATTCCCTCCCCCCGATGAAAAAAAAACATATAGGAACTGCTTATTATGTTCCTAGTGTAGAAAAAAGGTAATGCAGAGCAATTACTGTCTTAAGGAGGCTATATTTTTTATGAAAGCTTTAAAATTTACAATGTAAAGCATTACAAAAACCATCTAAGATGCTAAGACTTCTGATCATACTTATCTAAAGAACTAGTTAATTTACAAACTGTTATTTATAAAAAAAACCACAAAAACTGAAGGATTTGAGATATTATTTGAATTATATTTACCTAATTGGATAGGTTTCATCTTTTCTTCTTTTATTTTCATGTTTAGGAAGAGACTCCCATCCAAATGACAAACTCCAATCAAAATTTCCTCTGTTGTGGTTATGCCCATAAGGAGATGGTTTACTGAACTCAAAAGTATTGAGATCTATAGAAGCAATATCAGGGCTTACAACAGCAACAGGGTTCTCAGCTATTCTTGCCAATAACGGCTCTAACCAGCCATAAAAGCATTCACCTATAGAGAAAATGGGAAGAAGCACTGAATTTTTACTTGGCTATAAAGTAGTACACAGGGAATATTTTAACATGCCCACAGCAAGCCCATATGCACTGCTTTTAAATAGCATTGCTAGTTATGCTTTCAATAATATAAAATAGCAATAGGAAAGATGATAGATTGTTAACATTCATAATTCATAAAAAAACCCTGCAACTTTAAATCAAAGACAACAGCATTATAAACCAGGCTTGGCATAGTTACAGGTTACACTTACAATGGGCATCCAGAAAGGTAAGGGTCTCTCCTGTTGCTACTGAAGCTCCCAACAACCGCGCTGTGATTAGACCTTTTCTTTCCTTTTGACGGACTACTTTAACTATTTGAAATTGTTTCACATATTCATCTAGTTTATCATGCAAGTATTCTAGAAAGAGAAATACATTTCAGCATAGTCAGTGTATATACATTCCACTGCCTAAAATTTGACATTACTAAACTAACAGGGTAAACAATTCACGCTAACCCCAGGAATGACCTCAACATCAAAGGTGTAAACAATTCTTGACTGTTGAACATTATTTTTAGGGGCTGAGTTTTGTTGGGTATGGGGGTGCAGGAAGAGGTGACTGGCAGAGAACAGGGGATGGAACACTACAAATATTCTAAAAGAGAAAGGACACGTGCTAGTACATCTTTTCTGTGGTATCAGCAGTTTGAATATCAATTCAAAATCCTTTTTCAGAGCAAATAGATCACGTACCTACTTACTCAAGTTATCTGCAGAACATGCAGATTTTTCCCTTAAAGACGGCACATTTTACATACAGTTTTCAAAGGCTACAATATTTACAACTGCAACAGAAGTTATATAAAAAACTCTTTATATGTGCAAAATTTGAGAAACAACCCCATATCCCTCATTAAATATCCCACATCATCTTCCTTTTTCTGCCCATCCTTAGTATTACACTGTACTACTGAACATACTTCACATTGGAGTGTGTCAGTATACCAAATACAGACTTGCAACAAGTGTAAATACATTAACGTAAGCATGTAAGTATAGACATGTTCACGCTAAGTTAAGCATATAAAGTTTTTTTGAACTTGCATTTGTAGTCACATTTAGTATACATTCAATTATTTTTGGCAGTCAGCTTGAGTACCGGAGATTATTTTTCCGTAAAATAATTTTACTTTCTAGGAAAGAAATTTCCTTTCATATTAATGAAATTAATTTGCATAGAGACAATCACTATGATAAAAATGCAAATTGGTACAAGCATTAGCCTATTTATTCTTGGATATTTTGTTCTATAAACTGTAATTGGTTTGAAGCACAAATTACAGAGCTATTTGTCATGCAACCAGTTATGCAGTTTAAGCAGCACTAAAGCTAGAATAATCAGAAATGGGGTTTAAAAACCTCTTAGGGAACAAGAATTTCATATTTGAGTACCTTATGAAACAAAGATAGGGCAGAACTATCTTATATTTTAAAGAAAAAGTAAAGAACAAACCCAGTTAGAATACCATTATACATGTTAATGGTGGTAAAGAGATATCCTCTTTTAACCGATGTATCTGTA
Source organism: Numenius arquata (assembly GCF_964106895.1). Taxonomy (NCBI): domain Eukaryota; kingdom Metazoa; phylum Chordata; class Aves; order Charadriiformes; family Scolopacidae; genus Numenius; species Numenius arquata. The sequence continues at coordinate 21,182,218 of NC_133578.1, forward strand.
ATCCTAACGTGTCTTTAAAAAAAATAAAAATCAAGAGAAAATAGAAAGTCTTCTTACCGTCTACGCTGGCATCATCCACCAAAATAATCTCCTTTAGCAGTATGGCAGGAGACGTATACATCACACTGTGAACAGTTCTGAGCAGAGTGGACCACGCTTCATTATGAAAAACTATTATAATACTTGTGGTTGGCAACGGCGGGCAACGCTTAAACTTTTGTTCAATACATCTACAGATTAGAAAGTGTCAGATGTTACAAAATGCACAAAAAGTTTTGACTCAAACAAAAGAAAGTCTATTCTTTCTAGTACAAAGCTTTATAAGTATGGACATTAAATATTTCATCTTCTCCATTTTCTATCCCAGTTTTGGAGTGCAAAGGCAGGTGGTCCAAATGGAGAAGCCGTACCAGATTATATATACTAAAATATATACTATAATATATAACATATATATTTAAAAAACATATTTTTAAAAAATGTGGTGAATAAGAATTCCACTTGAAAAACTGACTCGGCTCTGCTTCTGCCTCACAAACATTTGAGTACATTTCATATAGCATCCAGGTGCTATACCAGAAAAAAATATGTTATTATACTGAAAACAGCAGATACTGAACTGCAAAATCAGACTTTAAGTCACCGTTACTGTTGAAATACAAAAATACAAAGAAGATGATTTACCAGAAGAATGCAGAGTTTGCGAGAAAAAATAAGAGGTCTAATTCAGAACCTCAAAATTTTGTTTTTGAACAAAGAACGGGGCAGCATATCCCATTTAGGGGAAGCAATTTTAAAACCACAGTTTTTCAAGACTGATGTATTCTGAACAGAACTTTAAATGCAATTGCAAGTCAAGATGACAAAGCAACACATATTCGTAAGGTGCACACTTACTGTTTATTGCCTGTCAGCTTTAGAGACTGGAAGACTCCCCAGGGTAACTATCACAGCCATTGCCTCACAAAATACACAGGCAAAAACCCACCACTTATGCTCTAGCAAAGGTTATTGTGAATTGCACCACACATAACGTGATATTCATACTACCAGCATCAGCTCAGTATGGTTAGTCACTTGTGATACAGATAGCTGAGAACATATAATCTGACACTAACAGAGATTGCTCATAACCAAACTCCCCTCTACTGGAGTCCTACAGTCTTCATTAATAAAATTTCTCAATAATGCAAGATTGATAATATGTTCAATTGCCTTGCTCAACAGTTTACAATTCCTAATTAATTAAATTATGCTGGTGGCTTTATTAACACTGAACACTAAGAACAAAAAAAAAGAAAAATGGTGGGAGGGGAGATGGCTTTTAAATAGAAAAAAGTTTAAACCACATTTTTAGTTTTCTTCTAAGTAAAACTTAGCAGGCTTCCAGAAAGTTACTCAGAAATTGTAGCTTAAAGGCAAAAGCAGAAAACCTTATTTAAATATGGATATTTTAAATTCAAAACCATGAAAGAAGTGAGCCTTTCTAAACATTCTTGGCTTTGGCACTGTGGATCATTATGTACAGTCAATCATTATGTATAGCTAGGAGACTTTCCTAAACTATCACCTAATGCTGAACTCAAATCACTTTGCAGTCTGCATTTCTGACAAGTTTTTCCGCTATCAGGACATAAACATTTCAACATACTCAGGAGGTCGAGTGTCTGGTCCAAGATCTCGGTGTAAAGAAATCCTATCACTTGCAAATGCATTAAAACAGTGTTTTTCCTCTCCATGCTGTTTTTCTTTCTGTTCTTCTGAATTTAAGTTAATGGTTTTAAATGCTTTACCAGAAGCTCCAGGAGCATTAGGATCTTGAAGGGGTCGATCTAGAAAGGGTTTTAGTTCCACAGCGGTATAGTGTCCTGGCAAACAGCGTCTCTCTCCAGGAATCTTAGTTTGCCTAACAGGTGCTTTTATCTGCATTTTTGGCTTTGCACCTTTGATATTGTTCATAGCATTTAACACAAGACCTAATACGTGACTTTTCTTTCTAACAACTGGCTCAATCCCTGCTTCATCTTTAAAATCTTGAACACCCACTTCTCTTTGTAATAAAAACAAAAATACCAGAAAGACAAACACAATAATGCTAAACTTCCAAAGTTTCCAATGAAAAAATAATTTCTTGAATACTTTAGGTGTTTTTGTCAAAGCCATTCTAGGTTTAAAAATTTATCACAAGACAAAAGTTTCTGTGAATGATGCTCTCCAAATATGTCACTGCATTTCTTCAAATTATAACACCTGTAAATTAAAACAGAAAGTATAAATTCAGACCACTAGCATATTCGACAATGTAAAACCACATGAAATTAATAGGCAGGAATTAATTCACAACTCCCAACTGTCAGTATGTGTCCATCAATTGAAGATAGGTCAAACCTATCTATAAGATACCCAACATGCACTTTCCTTGGGTTTGTTTTTTGGTTTTGTTTTAAATGCACTTCAAATAAAAGAACAAGAAAGCAGGCATACCACTAGGAATAAAACACTATTTCTAGACAATGCCACTACTTCATGTTAATTTTCTTGCAAGTCTTGAAAATTAAGTTGTTTAAAATTAGAGGAAAGTGTTGTTTAAAGTCTTCTAAAAACAGGGAGTTTAGTTCAATGATGAGATAGAAGGAAAACAGATGGAATCAATACACTAAGTTCAAGTTGCGTGTAAGAAAGATCCACATAAAAAGTGAACTCTAAAGACAGGAAGGACTTCTCAATCAACTTATTTCAACAACTTGGAAATCTCCAATTTTTTTTTTTTAAATTCCATTTCAAGATTAGACTGAAGTGATCAGACTTCCAAGTGAGAAATTTTTAGATTAATCTAGTTATCTAGTATACTTGTTCAATGCAGATTTAATAAAGGTATTTTGGAGTAGGCTTATTTAGCCTGAGGATCCAATAATCATTCTGTATATTTTTTCATTCACTTGTGCTGCATTTTCTGGCATGTGCTGCTGCAACTCATCAAGAGAACATGTCAAAGAGATCTCTTCTTTAAGGAACTCTGCCACTATTTTTTCCACAGACAAGCAATTATTCAGAGGCTTTCAAAGACGGGGAACTATGAAAAACATTTGAGGACTTCCAGAATCCAAGTGATTTGAATTAAATTCTCTCTGCAAAATTGGCAGTTTACAAGAAGGGGAAAAATAGCAACCAACCTGAATTCAAAACACAGCTTTATTTTTGTGTAAGTTGCATGTACGTGAACTGAGAAAAGAAATAAGCAGCACCTAAATAAAAGACACGGTTAATTCCCACTTGCTAACTACTGACCACAGAATTACAAAAATCTACCTTTCTATTTCATCCTTTGAAATACAAATATATTCTGCATTTCTTAATTGGAATAAAATAACTTACAGAAAACAGAAAAATACCCTGACCTGGTTTCCTTCAAGAATTTGCAGGCTAAGTTAAGCATCCAGACTAGTTCACATTAGAGTATATTTCAAAGCTTATGTCAGCTTTTTAAAATAAACTCATACATTCAAACCATGGAAGTTTTACCATAGGGCTATTGTTATAAGAACACAGGGGGAAGCTCATTACATCATTGCCATATAGATACTAAAATATACCAAAAACATCCTTCACAAGGCTCACAAAATTTCCAAGAAAACCGATAAAAAAAATCCAGTCCACTTCTATTGTGCATATTATTTTCCCATTTTTCTTTAGTGCTGAAAAATTTTCACTACAATACCAATACTTACACGCTGCAAGACTAAGAATAAAAACTTTCTTTCCTGGTGAAAGGATTGCAACCAATTTACCAAACTGCCAGCATAAAAAATGCCTTGTTTTCTCACAGTGTCTAGTGGGTTGATCTTGGCTGGCTGCCAGACTCCCACCCAGCCACTCTCATTCCCCCTCCTCAACATGACAGCAGGGAGAAAATAAGATGGAAAAGCACATGGGTCAAGATAAGGACAGCGTGATCACTTACTGATAACTGTAACAGGAAAAACAGACTCGAGGATGATGAATTTAATTTATTGCCAATTAAAAATAGATTAGGATGGTGAGAAGCAAGACAAAACTAAAACCACCTCCCCAGGCTCAACTTCACTCCTTCATTCGCAACTCTTCTACTTCCTTTCTCCCAAGTGGTGTGGAGGGGACAGAGAATGAGGGTTGTGGTCAGCTTGTAACACTTCATCTCTGCCACTCATTCCTCTTCACGCTTATCCCCTGCTCCAACATGGGTCCTCTCCGCAGAGTACAGTACTTCAGCAAAAACTGCTCCAGCATGAGTCATCCACAGGTCGCAGTTTCTGCCAGGATCTTGCTCCTGCATGGGCTCTCAATGTGCTTCAGCTTCCTTCAGGGCACATTCACCTGTTCCGGCATGGAGTCCTGCACAGGCTGCAGTGTGGATATCTGCTCCAGCGTGCTGCAGAGAAATAACTTCTTCACTGTGGTCTTCTCTATGGGCTGCAGTGGGATAATCTGCTTCACTATAGCCTTCTCCACAGGCTGCAGGGAAATACCTGCTCTGGTGCCTCCCCTCCCTCTTCGCTGGCCTTGGTGTCTGTAGAGTTGTGTCTCACATTTTTCTCACTCCTCTCTCTCACAGCTGCTGTGCAGCATTTTTCACCCTTTCATACATATGTTATCAGAGAGGCACCACCTGCTACACTGGGTGGCGCAGCTTTGACCAGCAGTGGGCCTGTTTTAGAGCTGGCTGGAACCAGCTGTGTCCAGCACAGGGGCAGCCCCTGGCCTCTTCTCACAGAACCCACCCCGGTAGCCATCTCTGCCTCCCAACCTTGCCATGTAAATGCAACGCACTATGTAAAACACTAAGCATATGTACCGATCAGCACCCGGCAAGAAGACTGTAACTTACAAATCTACCATTGCTAAATCTGCAAGGGCTCTACCTGAGTCTACAGCCTCTGCAACCTGTTAACCAGAAATGTTTTCATAACACTGTAAAAAAGAAAATCACGTTACTGTTTCTCAATGCAGCATGCACAAGCACATATGATATTAGTAAATCTTAAAGCTTAGGAATCAATAAGCAATATAAATAGATTTTCCTCAAATAGAAGAAAGAATTTTTTTTTTTTTTGAGGTACTTAATACAATAAGAGAGGTCTGGCAACTTCTTCATCTCACAAGCAGTCATTAGGCATAGTCAATCAGGCAAACACCTGGGCAGGGGGTCATTAGCCCTGGTTGATTTGTTTCCAAACATTGCTGCCCTCAAATTTCTTTTATAACACTAAACAAGCAACGATGTTCTCCAACTTCCTCTAGGCTTCTTCCTCCTGGTTCAGAGACTTAAATGCATCTATGACAAGAGAAAGGTTAAGCATTAATGAAGACAATGGTATAAGATAGGTCATGACAGGAGAGGTTAAAGTTAATTCTATATAGCAATGTTGACTGTTTTACATTGAAATTATGCTTAAATTTGAGAACTTAATCAGTATAGACTCAAGTATTTACAAATGTCTCTTTTTATGAGCTGGAATGAGACTACTCAAAAAGGGTAGAAAAATTACATGGTATAGCTACATATCTGTTATCAGCCTTAGCACCAGAGGAATCTTTTAACTGATTTAACAATTACTTTAGAGAGTTAAAATTGCAGTTGTCAGATTTCCATTGTCCATCTTCAGCATTTCAATTAATACAGCAATTTTTACCTACGCTAAGCTCACTACATCATAATTTTTTTATTCTAGTTTCATGTGTACTGCATGAACTTTGGATTCATTGTCTCCAGCAACAACAAAAAAAAAAGAAATGGACCATATTTGGACCAGTAGAAAATACCAAATACTTCTTCCATAGATTTTTAGCACATACTTCAGACTTTTGCTGCTGTTGGCTTTGATGCTGACACACTAACCTGTTCTTCACAAAACATAAAAAGTACTTACAAACATTTTACTAAGAACTAAAATTAAATTACTGCACAAACCGAGCATATAAAAATCTTTACTCATGAGAATACTCATGATCAACACAATATTCAAGATATATGTAAATCAAAATAACCAAAATCGAAAATCCATCCAGAATATTTCTTGCACTACCTGTGTTTTGCATACATCTGTCTTCAACCAAATAAATCATTAAAGACTATAATAAGCAGACCTAATGAGCAAACAAGAACACAGAGCCATTCATTTAGCATTTGGTTTCCTATGTAACTTTATTCACTTTTATCTGCATATACTTTAGACTTCTCTTTAAGAACGTATTTCCTTGTATTAGATACATCTGTCTTGGGTGCTCAGGTTGAACTAGGTATGCTGCTGTAACACACAGGTGAAACATATCTGTCCCCAGAAAGGAAAAGACAGCTCACCTGAGTTAGGCAGGTTGCACAAGCAGAGCAGCACAACTTAACCCTTTCAACATGGATTAGTACACGCCAGTAGCATACATGGCAGCATGCTGTACACAGAAATATGTGCAAGTGATGTTTCTTTTTTAAAAGAAAGGACCAAGTGACAGCCTTGGGACAGTAAGTGCAGCAGAAGTGAACTGGACAAACATGGGCTCATTTGCCACAAACATACAGCAAACTCTTTGATGTAGACAAATGCTGAGTGTAGTTTTATTGCCAAAATACCTTATAGGGCTATTGTTTACAGTAAGAGAAGAGCTCTTTGTCACACAAAATAGTAGCAGTTTCCAGAACACAGACTACAAAGAACTTTTGTCATGAAAGCTATATCTTCCTTAGGGTTTTTAGCAGGATAATTTTGTACTCAGAAATACAATCTTTATTCCCCACAAATGCCTCACATTTTTATGGCATAGCAATGTCAGTAAGCACTGACCAAGCTAGTGTTCCATCCTCCAGGACATGCTGAAGAAATATGTGGCATGATTAAACTCCCTGAGGTGACTGTTTAGTTAAGTGTTTAGTCTTCTATTCATTAGTGTTATTTTCACTAATAGTAGTCTGGATTCTTGCAGCACTTTGAAATAATTAGCCCTAAACATCAGAAGTTGGATTTTAGGATATGTTTTGTTTTTAAGAAGGAAATAACCAGAAAACTAATATGTACTACAAAAGTCTTCTAAGAAGCGCCAAAAAGCAGCTGCCACATTACTTCAAACCACATCACTTGGGCAGTGTGTGAATTCAATACACAGTCTATGTTACATTATGCCACCCACTAACTCTGATGTCAGACTGTCTGCAAAAACTCTGGCTTACAAGAAAGCCTCACTGCAGTAGCCAACATGTAGACAACTCTATGACTTTTTGTTAGCTTGGTCTGAACAACACTGTAGACAACCATTTAAAAAAAAAAAAAAACAAAACATTAAAATGTCAAGATAACGCGAATCAGCAGAAATTCTTTCAGACCATGCCAGTAGGAGAAATTTCTTGAGGTGAGCATGAACACTATACTTGATCACAGTTTTTCCAATAAAACTTTTAAAATTGACTTTTCTTTTATCTGAATGATAAATATGGTTCTAATGTTTCCTGAGAATGTTGCTTATAGAACATAAAAAAACCCCAACTAAATAAGAAAATACTTTTAAAAATAATTAAAATGAGAAAAATAGGAAAAAAAAAACCTTAAGAATTATTCTAATCACAACAATTTTACTATACAATTTTGCTTGACCCTTAATCTAATTTCTTCTGTAACTCCAGAATCACAGTCTCATTAAAAAGCCTGCCTATTTTTTCTTATTATCTAAGTATACAGTCCCTTCATCAAGACCTTAATGTTACCTTAATCAGAAAGCAGGTGTGTGTATAGATACACTTAACAAATTCTTTAGAAAAAAAAGACCTGACAGTCATGATCAACTGTTCTTACCACGTTAGAAAGTCTGTCAAAGATACATAATTACATACTTTGGCATACTTTACCTATAAGAAGTGCTACTTTCACCACTGCTATTTCTGAATCTAAAATTCTAGACAGGTCTTTTTTCTTTCTTTGCATGAATGCCAATGTAGATGTTACTAAAACATTAGCTACTGAAATAATCATTTCAGTAAATGATATTCTAGTCTTCTACCACCATGGAAATTGAGATTTTTCTACCAGAAAAATAAAATGGGTAATTGAACAAAACCATTTCCACTTCTTGGAAGCACACCCCAGAAGAACATCTACTTCCATTGCCATCTCTTGTGACAGACAAGAAATGTCCAACTTGTGGTGAACTTTTCATACAGGTTTAGCTGAATATGGAATACAAAGGCTCTCCACACAATCAAGAATATTCAAAAGCACTAAAGAACCTGGGGAATATGAAAACAGTTACTTAAGTTTACCAAACTATGTTACTGTTTTCAAGAATGTTAGCACTTGGCTTTAAAAAAGGAACAATTTATAAAATGAAATACACAGAAGTTAAAGATTAAGGCTTCACATGAAAAGGAGAAACGTAATCAGCTGGCCAGTTTCTACCTCTACATTTGCAACAAAGACACTTGCCTATCTGTTCTACTAAGAATTCCTACTGAATACACTCCTAGATAGGGGACACATACTTAAAAGAAAGAGAGATTTATAAACTCCAGATAGTGTTCCTCTGGGTACATTCTTTGAAGCTCAGCCAGTGGAAATGTGGTTCTACTCCTCAAAAAAGTAAGTTTTAAGAGGAATACTGAATATATTCAATTCCTGAATCTTAGTTTTAGAAACATCAAGGGCATAGACTACTCTAGCAAAGACTGGATGCAATTTACTCCAGTGAGTATTACAGAAAAATAACTGGATGATAACTCAATAGGCTGAAAAAATTCAGACCAGCAGCAGCCCAGAACACTTAGATAGAACACAACTTTCAACAGTAGTTTCTTTGAGACTAAAAAAATAAATACAACCCCCCCCCTTCTGTGTATTCTAATAGAAGCGCTTCCAATAACTCTTTCAATATGTACACTGCTACTATTTTTCTACAGCAAAGCATTGTACATGATAGGCAGAGATAGTACCCTGTAACAATAGATACTATATTAAAAGTATACCGTAACCATATAATATAAACAATATTTATGCCTTATTTTTACAGTCTTGGGACTATAAACATGCACTGAAGTCAACTTAAATTTAAATTTCACTCAACTCTGCAGCTTCCTTTTTCCTTGGCCAGATTGGTTTGGGCCTCTGTTAAAATCATTTCACACTGTCCCTAAAAATGCCATGATGACAAGGAAGCATCATAGCAGCTGTAAAGTGCTGTTTTAACTTAGCAGGATTAGTGTCTGATTTTCACTTAAGCACCAAAAAATAACCTCTGGACTAAAACCAATGGAATTTTTGTTTTGTTTTCTTGATTGCAGTAATGCTTCTAAGATAACAAAAGCATGTGAGTATTAAGTGCAGGTTTTAAAATCGCAGTTTTACACCCTAATTGGCCTTAAAATTTTACGTTGTTTAAATGACGAGCATAAAGCAAAGCATATCTCCTCATGGATTTTTTGAGACTTACTGAGGTTTATTGGGTCAGTGACTGCTAAACTACACTTTATCAGAATCTCCCAAAGACCTCTGTCTTTGCTTTCCTCCTCTCCCCACCTGATTGGTTCTTTTCCAGCTACATTTCACTGCTGAATAATCTCACCTAACACCAAATAGTCATTTGACCATAGAATTTAATTACTAAGTCACTGTCAGTAGTTTTGCGACGTGATTTCTCTGTTTGTAAGCAGACCTATTTCCTATGGCACGTGGTATCAGCAAATCTTAGGAAAAATTGGGCAATAGTAAGATAGACAGCAAGTGAATAAAATCGTGCTTTACACAAGTGGACAAAATCTAGCACTTTGTGGTCTAGAAACCTGAGGTGCTTAAAAATCTTCTAGAGGATAAGCACAGAAATGAGCAGATAAGGAGGAGAAACTCATCAGGTGCTGGCAAGCACCTGATCACCAATTCATATTATGAACATGATTCTCTACATTGATTCCAAAGAATGGGGAAGCCCCGCACTAGATATCAGCTCTCAGAACAGACAGGCCAGGCAACAAATTTATGCAAAGCAAAAAGGAATGTCTCAAAGCAACGCAGACTGTCACCTAGAACCACAATCTTTAGGGAGATGTCACACAGAGGGCAATTATATCGTGTTCCTATTTTGACAGATTTCAAGATATCCAGGCTGCTGCCAGTATTACCCAGCCAAAAAAAGGGGCAAAGTTAAATGGCTATAGTAGTTACGAGGAAAATTGGTCTTCTGCTCCTTCCCACAGTGGAACAAAGATAGTAATTTGGGCTCTCTGTAACTAACTTAATTTTTACTTTGCTATGTTATTGAGAAGCCTTGAGACCATAGTAGAAGATGCCAAACTGACCAGGCCACTGAGCAAACCTAGCTAAAAAAAGAAACCAAAAGCCTTAAGCTGGCTGTTGTCTCAGTCTTGAACTCTGTTGCTCGGCTCAGCAGCATGACACTAGCTTTAGTCAAGACTGAATAGATCAATATAATTTATAATTTTTTAAACAAAAGATGTTGTTTTTTAACAGAAGACTAACATGTAAAACACTACTGAGATACATACATAAAATTCGTATTTCCAGTAAGTTATTTTTCATTTAACCAATAAAAACTTTTATTAGTAAATACTTCTTTGTACAAGCATATTTTACACAGTTAAAAAAAAAATAATCCATGACACTAAGGTTATCTATGTTATAATCAACTTTTCCTGTCAGTTCTCCAGAGCCAAAAAAATAATCCTAAGTACTGTCACCTGCTGTCTAGAAGTAAGACTAACAAACTGCTGAAGAAAAGAGACAATCTAGTAACTTAAAAGCACTTCATACATGATGAAATATACCAGGGGAAGCTAGCCACTTACACAATGAAACCATCACCCTGCTGTTACCAAATCGGTGCGGTACTGCGGGCAAATGCTCGGGCGGGGTAAGTACGTGGCAAGAGACACCTCCCTCAGTCAATACTTTTGGTTTGGACAGTGCATTCGGCTGGTGGCCAGCACTTCCCGGAGACCCATTTGCCCAGCTGCCAGGCAGGCAGCAGCAGCTCCCTTCTCCGTAAGCCGGAGCTCCTCGCCCCGTTTCACGTTCGCCCAGAGCGGGGCACGCAAGGCTGGGCCGTCCCCGGTCCCCCGGAAGGCCCCTGTGGGGCTGGCTGCCTTGGTGGGATTTGAGGGGGGCACAGTGCGTGTGAGGGGCTGCCTGAGGGGGGTCTCTGAGGGGGATCCCCGGGCAGGCTGCAGTCCCACGTCCGCCCCACGACCTTTCCCTCATGTCAGGACTCCGTCCTGCCTGTTGTGCCCCGCTCCGGGTTCACCCGGACGGTCGGCGATGAACGGATGAGAAGCGGCACCGGGCGCTGGCCCGCCGCGGCCCCTCACCAAGGAGGAGCGGAGCCGCGCGGGGGCTCCTGAGGCCAGCGGGGTCCTCCCCGCCCGGCGGTCCCCCCACTCACCTCGTCTGGCGGTAGGAAGGCGATGGCGCTGCCCGCACGACCGGCAGCAAGCACAGGGAGAACCGGGTGCCGCTCCCGCCCCGGCCGGGAGGCCGCCCACGGCGCCAGGAGGCTGAAGCCGGGCGGGCTGCTCTGCGGCTTCCGCTCAGCGGCCGCCAGGTGCGCGCGGGGCTGGGGGCGGGGTGGGGGGAGGGAAAGGGAGACGGCCCTGCGCCTGCGTGGGGCCCCGCCCTCACCTGGCGCCCAGGTGCGCGAGGCGGCGGCGGCGGGAGCGGCGCGCGAGCCCCGGCGGCGGGGGGGGTGAGGAGACACCGGCCTCGGCCGCGGGACCGGGCCCAGGGGCTGTCGCTGGAAGGGACTCAGTCCACGCGCGGCCCTGGAGCGGAACGCTGTACTCATCCCCCTCGCCTCCCGTGCCCCCAGGAACATGTAATTTTTAGACAATTGCATAATGCGCGCCGCAGCGGGGCACGGCCATCGCCGCGTGCTCCAGCATCCACAGGGCAGATGGCGGTTCAAGCACCACCCCAGGGTGCTGGAGTATGTTTTGTTTTTGGGTGGTGTTTGTTTCTTTTTTTTTTTTTTTTTTTTTTTTTTTTTTCTTCTTCCAATGACCCAAGTGTTATGCCGTGTAAGACGTGTCTGACCAGCACTCCCGGCTCATGCTGCTGGGAGAGAGAACACCAAATCCCTCAGAGGTGAGATCAGAGTTTGAGAAAGGAGATCAGGCTGGGCTCCCCTCCTCCACCAGGAGAAGCTTCCCGGAGGGAGAGATGTAAAATCACTTTTCTATAAATGCATGGTTTAAATGTTAAAGGAACAATCACATGAAGTTTGCTCCTAACTTCCCTTAATATAGCGTAGTCTCCTTTTCTTCCTACTTTCACATAAAAGCAGCACAATTAGGGTCTCAGGCCAGCACGTCAAAGGTGGTACCTTTCAGCATGCTGAACTGCAGGCAGCTGAATTTTCCAACAAATTTTCGGGGAGTTAGCAAGTTATCCTGATTCTACAGCCGTGACAAAAGTGTTGATACCACTATTTTATGATTTAATTCACCTTCCCCTAAAATACTTAATGAAAATTTAGACCACAATTAATCAATATGTTCTGGTATTTCTAGCGCGGAGAGAATCCTTCCTTTTGCTTTTGAAAGTTGAGGCCTGAACTGCAGCAAGTACTGCATCACCCGAGACATGTAGCCAACATTCAACTTTTTGTAGCTCGAACATCAAGTAAGGCAAATTTCTAGTGTGAACATTTAAAAAGCTGCTGTTTTTCTAGAATAAAGCCTACATTAACAGGCATACTGTCCCCTTTAAAACAAAAGAACAACCCTTTAGACCATTCACTTAGCTCCTCTTTCAGCAAGCACCATATAATGTAATTACCAAACCAAGTCTTTGCAGAGATAAAAGCATGTGATTTTTGCAATAATTGTCCAGTTCTAAACATTTTCTGGCATGTCGATGTTTCCAAAAAAAAAAAAAAAAAAAAAAAAAGGTTCTGATTTCACTGCAAGATGAAGAGGTATAACCAGAGTGAAGAAGCCAGAAATCAAAGTCACAGTTGTAAGGAACCTAAACTGACAAAACAGTGATCTTACTTTAAAAAATGGCATAGTCACCGATGGAAAAGTAATTGCTAGTGCAATTTTTCCTTAATTCTTTTCTTATTTTTTTTTCCTGTTCAGCATTGTATAGGGAACACACTAATGATTTCTTTATGATCCATTTCCGAAGAGCCAGAATCCACCCTCACTACCAAGACTTCCCTGAAACGTCTCCTGGACCACTTTCAAAAACAATTCATTCAGAAAGTTTTCAACAAATTCTCTAACACTATAAACTCTGTTTAAACTATTACGTTTCTAAAGCTACTCCTCATCAACAAGATTAAGGTTTAGGTTACTAAACCAGAGTTGCCCGATTTATGAGCCTTTCTAAAAAATGGCTGTATTCACATTTGCGAAATGACCCACAACAGTCAAACCTAGTCCAAAAACAGGGAAAAAATGGAAAATTATTTCTGGTCTATTTTTCTCTAAGAGCCTTGCTAGTTTAGTTAATTTAGATAATTGTACCAATTATTTTACTTAATGATACTTTCTAGACCATCTTTCTAGTATTGGCACAAATCTGAAAAAGCAGCAGGGAATTTAAATAAAAGTATTTAGTACACTGTTACCAAAAATGTTTACATAAAGTCTAGAAAATATGTACCTGCAAGGGAACCGGGGGGCAAGAGAGGAGAGGAAGAGACACCTATGGCTTATGTTGCTATAGCTGTAAGATGCTTAGATTCCCAGTTTCAGTGAATGAATCAATGAAAACCACAGCTTCACTCTCCTCTTTTATTCACCACAGGCAAAATGGGAAGATGGGTTGCTAAGCAACACCACACTAAAGACTGCAGCTCTTTGAAATTAGCATTACTGACTCCCCTCCATCCCAGGAGTCTCTTCCATTCAAGCCCATTTATTAAGGAAGGGGCTAAAAAAAAAAAAAGAAAAAAAAAGCAGCTACCAGGACATGCATTTTTAAAATAAGAAACTGTAAAAGCTGAAGGAAAGCTGAAATTAACACTCTCAATTAGTTGGAGTAAAGAGAAATGAAAAGAAGCCATCGCTTCTACTGAGAAAGTAAAGATTTAGTAAGGAGAGAAAAACTTTAAATTGGATTACATAAACCCAAAGGGAAACAGAAAGGCTATTTACTTCTTCTGGGAATACTATATTAAAGTAAAAATTTCTCTAAAGAAATATTTATAGACACCCTTTTTTTTTTAAAATCCAAAGATGTACCTCATTTGCACTCTTCTTTTAAAGACCTCATCCATAAGAAGACACTAATGGCTAGATATGCTCAAGATGGCTAATAGGGAATTCAAAAATCTTTTACCTGCATCATATACGAATAAAGTTTTTTACCAAAATTTAGTCACAAAAAGCTCAAAGTCTCAATTTAATCTATCAACTGATTTCTGTATCTTACCATTGTCATGACCTAATCTGTTACCCATCCTATGAACGGGTAATGTCCATCCTATGCTCATGATAAAAACAAAATAAAGTAGATGTAGATGCAGATTAGTCTTGCCTTTTTTGAAAGCATCTCGCATGTTTTGATGTAAACCCACCTGTTTTTAGTCTAAACTTCAGCTAAATGTTATTCCAATGCTATTGAAGAAGTAAAAACACACTGATCCTGTATGAATAGGGCTGTGTACAAAGAAATGCTGTTTTACTGGAAGATGCCTTGAGAAAGCCTATGTACTTATTCTTTTAGCAGTGGGAATAAAACCAAAGCAGCATAGTTTAAGAATTCATAGTCTGCTGATTGCCACAGCCCAGCTCCCTTATAGTTTTCCCCAGCCTCAACGTTTTCCAGATCCTTCCATGTTCCTCATTCCACTCCCATACCATTTTTTCACCAATCTCCTAAATCATCTTCCTCATAGCTCCACCACGCTGCCCAACTTGCAGGCAAAAAACAGGAAGCCTGTACTGTGTCTGGTACAGTTCTGTACATACACACTGATTGCCAGTGGTCAAACAGAAGGGATAAGGCTACAGCGTAAGTTTCAAGGTTCCATAGGGAAGGAGAGGCTGTTTATTTGGGTCTTTTCTCAATTCTAATATTCACACAAATCTTGTAGAAGAGTTACAGTCCTGATACATCTCTACTCATTTTAGTTCAGCTGACCAGCAGCTCAAAGGTTACTGGAATGCAGAGCCTGGAAACCACCAGTAGGTAGCATCATCACATAAGTGATGTACGCCAATCTATTTAGGAAATAAGGCTATAAAGTTATTACCCAAGATACAGCACCCAGTTATTGATAAGCAAGATTAGATAGGATTGCAAGCAGGCTCCCTTTTGTAGCCTTAGCATTCAATTGTCATAAAAAAGAAACCCAAAAATCAAATGAAAGTGACTTTACACAGTGCCAGCATGAAAAGATAAAGATACCTGAGGAAGAAATAGAAACTGGTTATTTTAAGAAACTTAATCACTAGTATTAAGAATTCCCTTTTCATGCCAAAACATTACTTTTCTAGTCAAATACATACAACACCAAGTGCTGTTTGAAAACTAAATCCAGCAGCGTAACAGTGTTTTTTGTAAGGCATTTTTTTCAAAAATCCTGCATCACTGAAAAACCCTGATCCTTCTCCTTTCTCTCATTCATTTCTGACATGCCATTGCTCCCTTAAAGATCCAAAGGTATACTCCCTATGAAAGACAAGACCATAGTCCCCTGTAATCAAAAAAATTTCTCCAGATATGTATTTTATATGGATTAAACAAAATGAATGTCAACTTCTGCATTTAATACTGTACTGCCTACACATACAGTGTTGAAAGACTAAACACTTCGATTTGAAGTCAAACATTTCTCTTCATGGCAATCTGACACATGGCTAATAGCATGAGTAGAAAATAAATTCTGTGTAAGACTTGCATGATCTATAAAAGTCTTTACTGAATATTTACATAAGGTCTTAACTTTAAATATTAAATTTTCATTAAAGATGTAAGTTTCATTGAGAACAATGTATCTATCTGGTTTTTCAAGATTAAAAAAATAAAATGTGCTTATGAAATATGTAAAACAAAAAGCCATACTTTAGAAATATACATGTAATAATAAAGATTACACTCTAATTATGAACAAACAGTTTACATGAACTGAAATCCAGCATCTTAACAATGCACCTGCACTAGATAGAATAGGCGGTTGTTTTGGGTGCTATGTCAAATGGACAAAACAAAATACCGAGCTAATGCTTTAAAGCATTGTTTTGTAATGTTGATAGCACTTTACATAATACTGCTTACATGCATGCTCTCTTCTGAATAAGAATAAATACAATTTCTTTCAGGGCTGCAGATTTTTCTTGAAAATAATCCAGATCTCTAGTATAATTAAGTTAATCATATTCACAATAGTTTTGTGCTGATATGGTCTCTGTCACTGCAGTATTTCATCCATAGTTTCCGAAGTCAGATTAATCAAACAAGTCTGAGCCATACAAAAAAAAAAATTCATGCTCTTAGTGATGCACGGGCCTTGTCAAGTATTTCCTTTCTGATCTTTGGATAGTTTGGATGTGCTTCAAGGACCTGTCAAAAGACAAAACAACCCAGAAGTTCTGTGTCTAAAAGGAAAGAATACTGTGTGTGGTTGTCCCCCTCAACACTGAGTTTACACATTCCGAAACTAAAATAACAACACGACAAGTTTGGTTTAAGAATGCATAAAAATTTAACTGTGGCCAGAAACTACCATGTATGGAGGTCAAGAACAGCTTTATCAAAGACACCTTGCTTCCCTTTCACGCTGCCCTGTCACCTTGGTGCAAAAGGCACTGTGGTCAAGGGCTAAAGCCTATGGGTGGCTTGAAATGCATGTATTCCTAACAGTGACCTCTGGAGACATTGCCAAAAAGTCTTGAGTATACTTTCTCTGCAATGATAAACTGCTCTTACGTTTTCACTCCCTGTATACTCTACTCACTGTATCTCTTGCCATTTAATTCCCTCTTCTCTCTTATCCTTCCATTCAATTTTTCCTTTCTAGTTATCTTTATTTCCCGCTCAAAAGAGAAAATATAATTTATTATTAATACTAATAATTATTATTTCATAATGCTCACACTGCTTCTGTAATAGTAGCCCTTCTTATTCTGTATCTGCACTGTTTATGCTTGGACCACACAAAAATAATGCAATCCCAAGCACAAATACAGGCTGGGCAGAGAATGGATTGAGAGCAGCCCTGAACTGAAGGACTTGGAGGTGTAGGGAAGATGAGAAGCTCAATATGAGCCGGCAACGTGCACCCACAGCCCAGAAAGCCTACTGTATCCTGGGCTGCATCAAAAGAAGAGTGGCCAGCAGGTTGAGGGAGATGATTGTGCCCCTCTACTCTGCCTTGTGAGACCCCATATGGAGCACTGCATCCATCTCTGGAATCCCCAACATAAGAATGACATGGCCTGTTGGAGTGAGTCCAGAGAAGGCCATGAAGATGATCAGAGGGCTGGAGCACCTCTCTTATGAGAACAGGCTTAGAGAGTTGGGGTTGTTCAGCCTGAACAGGAGGCTCTGGGGAGACCTTATGACCTTCCAGTACCTAAAAGAGGCCTACAGAAAGATGGGAAGGGAATCGTATCAAGGAGTGTAGCAATAGGATGAGGGGTAACGGTTTTAAAATGAAAGAGGATAGATTTTAAGATTAGATACTAAGAAGAAATTCTTTACTGTGAGGGTGGTGAGACACTGGAACAGGTTGCCCAGAGACGGTAGATGCGCCATCCCTGGAAGTGTTCAAGGCCAGGCTGGATGGGGCTTTGAGCAACTGTGTCTAGTAGGGGCGTGTCCCTGCCCATGGCAGGGGGGTTGGAACTAGATGATCTTTAACGTCCCTTCTACCCCAAACCATTCTATGATTCTATGAATACTGGAAGTTACTTTCTAACAATGTTTTCTGATATTGACATTTGAATAACTTTCTCAGCTATACTTCTGTATGGATTTACTAAGCTGCAACCACAGGGCCAAAAGAAGCTACTGCCACTTGAATATGCTTTCACATACGATAGCCAGCCACTTTATCTCTTATTTTCCTGCTGGCCAGGAAGGCGCTTAGGTTAAAGCTGATTACGTGGAGGCTATTTGATTTAATCAAACTTATTACATAGGGAATCTTTCTGACATTAAGCTGTGTATTTCAGAAATTTAAACTCAACAAACTAAAGGATTACTATGCACAAAAATGTTGCTACAGTAGACAGAGTATTAAGTACATATTTGAATTCTACCTTATGACAAACATCGATTGCATCAACGTATCTCTTTCCTTTCAGGTAATTGAAAGCAAGCTTGTATCCTGTAAGTAGAAGGGGAAAAAAGGTGACAATTTTAATTTCTGTACTGAATAATGAAAATATCACATTCAAATTCATTTTGGTCACCAATTTTTTTCTTAAGTCAGTAAGTTTGTTTTCTAATATTCTCTCATCTAAGCCTGTAGAGATCAAAATCTCTACTCAAAGTCACTTCAAGTAGTAAATAAAAGTCCTTTACACCACTCATAGCTATGTCTGAATCAAAAGGAGACATTATTCTGGAGAGCACATGTTACCACAGAGAATACAGAATGGTTGTCCTCTTTCAATTACTATGGTACCCCACAGCGTTTCCCACTGTGACCTACAATACACTGCCCCTTTGTAAAGGCAATTCCATTATCAAAGGAAGAAAGAATCAAAAAATAATCAGGAGAGCAATAACAAACTAGGGAATTAAAATGCTATTCTGTTCCACTGTCAGCAGACCACTGATTAAGTCACATGGAATAGCTAAGTCGCATAGCAACATGTCAGGCTGATGCTTTCAACATAAAAGGTATAGCTCAAGTATATCGGCCTCGACAGAGATCAGGACTGCAGGGGGAAAAAAGGAAAGATTATAAGCATGCAATTTCCAAAAATTGAAATTTTAATTCTTTCATTTATGAACTTATCCTCAGTAGCAAATGAGCATGAGGAATCTGATATCAGGTATCTGATGTTTATAGAGTTTTATTTGCCAGATGCAGTTTGTGCTGCTTTAGCCATTTTAGTTTTAATCCTTGACAATTCTCACAATTCTGTATGCAAAACTAGAAAAACAATGTGCACATAGTACCTTCAATATCATACTCTCATTTTTTGTATGCAAGACTGTTCCACGGTTTAATTTCACTGAGGCATTCTCCTGTCCAGACACCAAATGATTTTGTAATTTGTTCAATTCCTACCCTTTAGAGGGCTTCAAAATAGCAAAAGCAAAGTCTTGATCTGTGTTCACTACAAACTCAAGAAATCACACCTTTTTACTATTATAACTTCTTTTTAATATGTTTTTTGATCAACAACTGTGATCTCTTAGCCAAGACATTCATAAGTCAGTCTACAGGAGCAGGAACAACTAGTAAAATTACTGCATACTCAGATATCTAGAGATTTTCCCATATAACCTAAGTCTGATTTCTATCAGTCATTTTTATTTCTGTTTTAACATCCAAGTCTTCCTTCTGCTTTGACCCTCCTAATTTTTTGACTCACAGTACATAGGGTTACGCGTGTTTGGCAATCCACCCATGAATGTGCATTTTTATATCTTTTACTGTGTTATAAAAGCAGGAGCTAAATCATAAAACATTTAGTTCCATTAATAAAACACTACTTTAATCTACAGATCATATTAGATAAAATCATGAACCAAACTATTGCAGAATCCAGGATTTAGAGTTACAGAAACAGAATGTATGGCAGCTCATATAACAGTTACAATTTTGTTAAAAAACCACTGGTTTTCCAGTGACAAAGGCTATCTTACCCTAACACTAAAAAAAAACCTAAGGCACAGAGAATACCACAGATTAAAGACCACAAGTAGTATATATTTTTGAGGGCCCATAAGCATAGACCAAAACCTGGAACAGAATTTGTGTAAACCACCAGCCTCAGGACCTACAGACAGACTCTAGGTGTTGAGTAAGAAAGGACATTTTATCCTATGTATCTGTTCCACAAAGGGTTTCCAACGTTAGTCTAAAAATGTGACAGTTTAATGTAGACTTCAATTAACCATCCAAATTGGAACTTTAATAGTATACCACATTTTCAGTCAACCATCTTTCTTAAAGCAGATATATTTAAAGACATTTAAGCAATTCATTTGTTAAATACTTATGTATATAAAACCTTATCCATATAAATAGATAATTGTTCTGATTATCAAAATGAAATAATTAAGTCAATGATCTGCCACCATCAGATATATATTGGGTATTATAAATGGTTCTCCACTATAGACAGTACATACTGCATTACTATAAAAGTTAATACTGTACTTACAGAGGAAGTTGCTCACAAAGAGCAAACCAAAACTGTTTCAGACCAAACCTTGTACTAAAATGTAAGTAGAAACTTCTAAAGTATCATAAAGCTGCTACCTCTTGTGATGGGGGCTTTCCAAATGGCTGTTAGGTACACCTTTAAACATATGAGATTTTTATGTGAGGAAAACCAGTGATACCTTATCTCTGTGTAAAATTAAAAGCAGCCTTTTCAGTAAAGTGTAGCTGTTTCATTCCTACTATAGTGGCTGAAATCATATGTATAAATTATGTATACATACCTATTGTTGGATTTGCTTGGTTTCCGTATTTCCAGGCCATCTCATAATTTATTGCTGCATCCTTATATGCTTGTTCCTTTTCCATTATGTATCCCATGTATTCGTAAGCCTTGCAGCATGACTACAAAATATAAATATTCATTCAAAATTTTATTTAGGTAAGTTTATATGTAATAATGCCGACAGCTTCATTGCTTAAATACTTCAAATCAATACAACTGGAAAGCATAAGTGATACTTGTACTAACTTCGATGATGAGATCACAATAACGTGTTTCCTCAATCTAATCAAATCTTCCAAACTGGAGAATACCACGCAAAATACTGTACCATGAATTAACAAGATATTTTAAGACCTAAAATATTCAACATCTATTTGAATAGTACAATTCCTGCTTAGCTGCTTTGCATGCCAGTTGGAGAAGAGTCAGTATCTTTACCATGCTGTTTTGTTAAGGAACCAGAGTTGCAGACTTCTGATTTGCCACCCTCCTTCCTATCAAGTAGAGTTTGTTAATCTAAGGCCCTCAGAAGTCTCAAACTTTTTAGAGGAAAACAAAATACCTGGTATGTTTTTAGAGCCGCTTGGGAATTTCTGCAACAAAGTGTCATTTGTGGTCTATATCTGCTCAATAGACCATCTATTTGAAGATGCCTCTTATTTTGGGAGATGATTCGTGTTTATGCTCCCGTGCTATGGATTTTGCAACTTCCCTTGGCCATCTGGACAAGTGTGCAACTGACCTTTAGGTAGATTTTTTTCTTAACTAAATTCAAACTCATTTTCTGTCAAAATGAAATTAAGTACATCCTATTTTAAGAAGCATCTCTGCAAAAGTACATGATACCATTTTACCAAGAACTGTTGTAGCCACCTCTTAATTTTATATGTAGAAACAAAAAGAGTACAAGTTCAAAAAAGTCTACCTCTCAAGAAGGCTGCAGACATGTGAATGAACAACAAACCTTAACTTCTGTACTGATGAATTCAGAAAAAGAAATATCAGGACCTTTTCTCAAACAAATCTGTGCACTATAAACAGTATCCTGAACTGGCAGCATAGCATTTATGGAAGACTAGCCTACTGGATGAGTCTCACGTGAAGGAAAGTGAAGTGTATAGATGGAAAAATGTGATCAGCAAAAAAGGACAAAATGAAAAATAAGCACAAGAACTAATAGCCATGCTTGTTCCCATAGTCAAAGCAGAGTATTGGGCAGTTTTCCTGCTCAGAAACCCTGAGGTAAAAACATTAGAGCTTGTCCCCAGACAATCTACCAGACAGTATCTTCACAGCAGAGAATTAATGCTAGCACATAAACAAAAGAAAACCTTGTCTAGTAGTAGGCTTATGAACATGTTATCTTCATATCTGAAAATATGTTTATAAACATCTCTCAATAAATGGAGAAAGTCTCCAAAATTTATATGGCTACATCTTTCTTCATCAGGTTTGCGAGACTCAGTAAAATACATCTCTGACATTCCATAAACACTTTAAGCTTCTAGTATCACCACAGCTAAAACTTGTGTAAGTTATTACAGAATATGAATAAAAATGACTAAAAAGCATTCACAGATTTGTGTACTATGCCCCACTGTGAAGTTGCTGGTTTCCTGGCTTGTTTTCATCTACTTCTTAGTGAGTGAAATACCAGGCAACTGGAAAAAGAAATCCATTTCAACTTATCTTTCAGAGGAAAACTCAATTTAGATGAATTAAAATAAAAGGTTACTAAGGTTATTTTTAATGTGCATTCACTTACCCTGTTATGACGAAGGCATCGTTTTAGTAATTCACCTGCCATATCGTATTTTGCAGATTGAATATATATATCTGCAAGGAGAAGCCAACTCTTTTCAAACTCCTCTGCATCAATGGGATTCCAGCTCATTTTTGAAATCCGTTTTAACTGACTTCTGGCTCGTGGAGTCTGTTTCAAGATCATGTAGGCTGTGGCCATTCCCAAAAGTGCTGGTATGTGATCCTTCTGCAGTAAAAAGCATAGTGACTACTTGGTGCTTTTTTACTTTGCTTTTAACATCTTAACTTAGACTTTCCCCAGGTATCTGAAAACTAAACTGAAAGCTAAATCTCCGGAAATAAAGAGAGAACTTTCAATCTTACAAACACGTTTTCCACCTAGTGCTATGATTATGTCTGTAAAACTAGTCATGATAAACACCACGTTAAATAATTAAGAGGCTGAATATAAGTTGGGCTCAAAACAACATTCTTCAGGGTCAGGAAATGTTGAAAGCATCCACAGGTATTTCATCTCAACAAGAAACATTCTGATACCATTAAGAGCTATCCTTCTGATACACAAGTAAATACTTCAGATAGAAGTTCAAGTGAGTTCAGTTTCTATTACAAGTGGTGTTTTCTACTTGTAGGAGTGCCTGTCAAACGCCAATAACAGGGACACCAACTCCTACAACTACGCGTACAGCTCCTAAAACTGCAAGTCTAAACTGCCTGTATTCAAAAGATATGTATAACAAAGAAGATTCTTAAAAGCCACCTCTATGCAAGAGCCTCAAGCAAGCATTAAGAAGTTCAGGAGCAAGTGTGATTTTTAAAATCCTGCCTTTATTAGCATGAGGTATAGATGAGAATGGGGCTCACACAATGAAACTGCTTTCTAAATGCAGAGAGTAGTTCTATCAGCAGCTAGTTTAAAAGCTTCTTTCTGCCTCTCAGTGCTCCTGGCTCACTACTGGTATTCTGCCTCTACACCTCTTTGTAGGGTTGTGCTGTAAATAGGCTTGCCATAGTGGGTTGAAAAATAATGACCCTACTAAAAGCCCCTCTTCTATGTAATGATGAGCTCCCCCCTTTCCCTCAATAGTCACACTTAGCATGGATCAATAACCTCTGGAGTCTGAAGAGATTTAAACTGCATATTTTATGTGACCCTGGAGAGAAGACTAAACAGAACGGAACATTCTTCCTGCTAGAATTATGTCACCATGTGAAAAACATTCACAGGACCTTAGATCAATTCTGAGCAGGACTGTGAAGTCAGTACTGGAGAGAGAGGGATACCTTGTTTGTGATTCTCAGAACTGCCTTACACACAAGACAGGCATCAGTATACTAAGCTCAGCCAAGGAGTTTAGCACACAGTTATTGTCTAGTCGTAATAAGTATTTCTTGGCATTCTGATGCACTAAATGTGTCTACATGTGCTTAAGTAAAATTTGTTGAAAGGTATTGGTAACAAGGGTACCCGTTATTAATCCTAAAGGTTAGGATTATAGTAGCTATACTAATACTATAGCTACTACAGGTAGCTATAAAAAATATTGATTTCCATCATAAGAATGAATTTTAAGCAGATGGGTAATCTTGCCCTAGAATCTATATTCTGTCAAATTGCCATGAAGTACACAAAGGCAGCTTATATTTAATTGTTTTTGCTTAGAGAATGAAGGCTCTATATGGGCTTACATCATCAGACACGCTGTGGCAAGACTGGGAACTAAAGAGCGAATTGAGCAACTCAAACCAAATAGTCTATTTGCAATTCAGTAATATTAACATTTAGTTGAGTTATAGATTTGCAATCCATTGAAAACTTCTAAAAGATGTTATTTCAGCATGCATTTTTTCTTAAAAAAAAATAAATATATAAAATATTCTTTAACAGGAAAAAGATTACTTAAAACAAATAACACTAACACATGCCACTATTCCTGAACGTTAACTGCAAGACTAGTTAAGAAACCATAGTAAGTGTGAAAAAAAAAGACTGAGGAAATGAGACAGGTTACTAACCTCAACCATCACTATTTCAGTGAAAGTGTTCAGTGCTCGTTCAACACTTGATTTTTGTTTGGTTGCCATGAGACAATAATTTTCCATGATTCGCAGTTGAATGTGACCCTGAATGGTCTGAGGCTTGAGTTCCTTCAGCAGATTTTCTGCTGTTCTTACAGCCAACTGAACAGACTCCTGCTTCTCTGTTGAATTACTGTTATCAGAAAGAAAGTACTTGTAAAAGCGTTTTTTTTTTTTAACATACACCAAACTAATTATAAGTTAGTACTGACTCCATGCTAAAGGCATGACATTTTGTACGATGGCTCTGTTATACAGACATTCTACATTGATTCTCCTCTGTAACAACAGCAGTTCCAACATAACAAGCTGCTTTTAACGCTGCAAGTGACCAGGATTCCAATAACATCATCTATATTTTCTGCTTGAGACTGACTTAACACAGTCTAGGATGGTCTCTCACAATATGCATTAGATAATTTAAATTGCTAGAACTTTGAGCTTAAGTCACATTATTAAGGGGTGGCAGAGGAAGGGGATGACAGAAGAACCCAAGTAATACTTACTTCATTCACTTACCCTATATCGGCATCCAGATTTTCAAAGACTTCACCACCCACAGTTTCATTATCTGGGTTCAAACAAATTTCAATCATGTTATAGACTGCATTCTGTCCCCAGTCACTGTCCTTTCGAGCTTTATTAAAATGCCGGAGTGCATCATTTGGTTCACCTGTATACCTAGACAAATAATTAAAATATTTAAAGCTGGGCAAGTAAAATTCACTGCCCCAAATCCCACCCAAATCTCAAGAACCCCGACTACTTAAAAATAGATGGCACTTGCACACACTGATAGTGCAAGATTTGAACAGCATGCATACTATTGCAAGGAAATTGTTTTGCAGACTAAAAACAGTCTGACAAATTTTTAAATTTGAAAATAAGTAATATTATGTTATTGAACCAGCAAGAATATCCCTTTTAGCAAGCAGGAAATACAAAAGATGTATGGGAGACAGATAAAATAGCTTCATTTTAAAGAGAAGCTAGTAGAAAAGCATTTCAGAAGAGAAAAGGAGACCTTTCCTAAAATCCTCGCATGTTAAGTAATTAGGAAAGTAGTGCTATATTACTTTTCACTTACGACACTACACATAGCACTGAATAATGGATGACAAGGAAGTTAATTTAAATATGTACTATATAATCAAATAAACCTTATCTTAATTATAATTGCAAGTACCAAAGATACAGTCCTTTGCAGTAGTGAAATCCTGGTTCAAGCTTTGTTCTAGAAGAATGTTTTTCAGCCATTAAAAGAAATCTTGGGACTTCTTCTAGTTTCCCAGCTCTTCTTAACAGATCAATTAATCGTGAAAGGGTTGCATAGTTATCTAAATACACAAATAATTAGAACACTGTAATTCTAGTTATTTGCTATAGGGATAGCTTAAAAAATAGCGAGCCTACCTTGTTTTTTTTCCACATACAAGAAGGAGATATAATGTAATACATAAGGCATATTACATAGTAACCACAGATACAAGAATAAAGATATCAAGTGATTCTTACCATACTTCTATAAAAACCCTGTATAAAGATAATTGTACTTCACTTTCAAACACTCAAACAAAAACATTTGCTGTAGTCTCATGACTTCTCTCACAAAGTCAGCTAGAAAGCTTTATATTCATTATAGTACTATTTTAATAGATTTTAGTAGCTTTCTCTCCGGATGTAATTTACAAATTGCTAAAATAAACTTATTCCTGTCCAAGAAACTTTTCCTTTATTAATCTTGAAATAAAATGCTAAGCTTTGTTCTGTGTTCATGCACTCATACCTTAAACACAAGAGAAAGTGCTGTACAGTTACCAGTGAATAACACCCTAGCTCTATTTGCCTTTAGGTAAACAATGCACATTACACTGCAGTAAATTATTGTACCTACAAGAAATAATTTTCTCATCCTCCCTTACAATAGCTTTATGTTTTTATATACAGTAATGATCTTTGGTTTTAGTATCTGTTACATTATAAGTACCACATTTCCTTTTATTCATACAAAATATTTTTTAGATATTTATTCTTCTATCTCACTAGAACTATGTATCAGAAAGAATTAAAAATATCACTGCTAAATACTCACCTGGCTTGCGTTCTAGGAGCTGCTGGAAATGAAAGACAGCTTGTTCATAATCTTGCTTCCTGAACATGAGATCAGCCATCATCTACAATATAGACCGATATAGACCAATTTAGAGAAAAGCAAACAAAGTATTACAAATTGTGGTTTATAATGAACTCTAGTTCTGCGAAGCAGGGAGCTGAAACTATAGCTTTAAAGTCCTGCAGGAATTGCACAAGTAGTAAACCAATTCGGGTTTTTCAATACTCTCTGGAAAATAAACACTCTCTATATACAAACACACAGGATAAGAATAAGGAGGTACAAACTCTTATCTCCATTTTTTCACTTCAGATAGAAATGAGAAGAAAAGAAAAGACTTTGATGCAGGGACACCTCCCATTAGACCAGGTTGCTCAATGACCTATCCAACCAGGCCTTGAACACCTCCAGGGATGGGGCATCTACCACCCTTCTGGGCAACCTGTTCCCGCCTCACAGTAAAGAACTCCTTCCTAATACTTGATTTAAATTCCATCCTTTTTCAGTTTAAAATCATTCCCCCTCAGCCTATCACTACACTCCCTGACAAAAAGTCCCTCCCCATCTTTCCCATAGGCCCCCTTTAGGTACTGGAAAGCCGCTATAAGGTCTCCCTGGAGCCTTCTCTTCTCCAGGCTGAACAGCACCAACTCCCTCAGCCTGTCTTCATAGAAGGGGTGCTCCATCCCTCTGATCATCTTCATGGCCCTTCTCTAGACTCTTTCCAACAGGTCCACATCCATCTTATGTTTGGGGGCTCCAGAGCTGGACACAGTACTCCAGGTGGGGTCTCACAAGAGTAGAGCAGAGGAGAAGAATCACCTCCCTCAACCTGCTGGCCACACTTCTGATGCAGCCCAGGATGCAGTTAGCCTTCTGTTCTGCAAGTGCATGTTGCTGGCTCACGTTGAGCTTCTCATCCTCCAACACCTCCAAGTCCTTCAGTTCAGGGCTGCTCTTAATCTATTCTCTGCCCAACATGTATTTCTGCTTGAGATTGACCCCACCCACATGCAGGACCTTGCACTTGGCCTTGCCCATATGGCAGGGAATATTCCTTTGGTCAACTGGCGTCAGCTGTCCTGGTTGTGTCTCCTTCCAACTTCTTTGTGCACTCCCAGTTTCTCACTGGTGGGGCAGTATGAGGAACAGAAAAGACCTTGACTGCTTTACAACAACCAAAGCCATCAGTGTTTTACCAACACTATTTTCATGCCAAATCCAATGCAAAGCACTATACCAGCTGCTAGTAAGAAAGCCAGGTCTATCCCAGCTGGAAAAATAACTTCTTCCCTGACCATTAGGCAATTGTTAATAGAACATGTTTTAAACCATGTCAATCTTGCAGCTACTGCTTTTTTCCTGTACCGGTACTTTTAAACACACATTTTTGCATAGAGATAGTACAAAGGCTACAATTGCTAGAAACTTCATATTGTATCATCATCCAGGATAAACAGAAAATAATTTTCTTGCAATGGATTTTTCACACGTTTTTTGAAATCAGAAGCTGTAGCCTTTCTTAAAAAGTAGTATTTTATCAATCAATCACATTGCAGACACTTCAAAAAACTTCTGATACAGGATTAGTATAATAGCCCATACCATTGTCGCTGCTTCATTATCTTGGTCATTCTTCAGCAGTAAGGAACACTGATGTTGACAGGCATCAGTATCATCTTGTGCAAGATATAAACGTGCAAGTTCCAACATCGCCTGTGGATTAAAATTTTAACTATATGTAATTCAAAGATTAAGAAAGTTCTACGAGTATTAACCTGAAATTTGCAGAGCCTCAGGGAAAATGTATTTCTCTTTTAAAGAGAGCACTTTCTCTGTTGTTTCCTGTGGGCTCTTGGTCAAGTAATTTCATTCATTTCCATTCCCTCACCTTTAAAACAGATAAAACTCCAGAGGGATACTCTGGAGGCATACTGAAAACAGAGCTGCTCAGATACCAAAATACTATAGTCTTTAGAGCAGTGCTAAGAATAATTTTCTTGGAAAAAAAAAAAAGTTAGTGGAAGTAGTTTTAAATTCATTGACAGAAGCAAATACCTCATTAACATTCACCAATTAGTTTTGGAGTATAAGCAAATTCCAGCAGAAACAGTTTTCTTAATTGCATTTCCAAACCTACCCCATTATGACTGTGTATGGATCCACTTCTGAGAAGCAATCACAGACAAAATATTAACAAACTGAAATGTACATAAGCATGCATCCTTAAGGCTGAAGTCTCATCATAGACTATTCTGAATAAAATGCCACAGAAGAGTTTATAAACACAAAAGCTACCACAGATTTAATCAAGTTCTCATTGAAGCATACAGGAGTTAAACTACTCACAAAGTAAAATTAACAGTAGACAAGTAGTAAGCAAAATAACCTGCCTAATTTTAAACAGTGTTTTGATTCTATTTCAAAAAGTAGGCATTTATAGTTGCATCACAATCCTGTCTCTGGTTACACTTGTGAAAGCTGATCAGAAATTCAGTCTTAGATTTTCTAAGATGTCATTGTATTCTGTGTTGCTAGTAAAGTAGGAGTAAAGGAAAAATCTTCAGTAAGTGCATCTGACAGATATTCAGTGCAAATGTGAGCGCACAGCATATCTTGTAACAATGGAAATCTCTCAATAGTATGATTTTAGCAAGAACTGAAGGGAAATGCCATGCTGGTATTTCAATACTGGTGTGAAAACAAAAAAGAGATTAAGGCTTCGATACTGAATTACTGGGATGGCATACCACAAAAGCCATAGCTGTACTTGCACTATGATAGGCTGCCTCCCGGCCCTTAATGGTAGAATGCGGAAGTCACCCTCCTTTGAACATTTTAAGGATGCTTTTATTCCTCTCCCAATTTTTCTTCTTCTTCATCACTCTTACAAGACACCTTGAGAAAAGCCTGTGTCAAAGATGCTGAAGTTGTAGATTTAGGAAGGACCTAGATTCTTGAAACCATAACACACGAGTTCAAGTACCAAAACCTGGTGATATGCTGATAATTTAGCAGCTGGTGAATCTGACAGCTGTTCAGTAAGAAACAGCAAAATAAGAAGTCTTCACATACATACAACACATGCTAGAAAATAGTGGAAATTTGACCGAAGTCATATTTATTTATTTTTAATCTAAAAAACCCACTAAAGTTGACACTTAATTTTGGTGCTCATAAATTTAAACTTTCACTCCTCCCTTTCTTATCTCTAAAACCCAGGGCCATGAAAGGAGAAGAAGAAGAAGAAGAAAAGAAGAAGAAAGGATTAAAAATAAACTCAAATTTACCAGCATTTATCAACATGCAGACTTTGGGTAAAGAGACAGTGCAGGCAATAGAGCAGCAGTGCAATAATCACTGCTTAACAGCAGCATTTTGTGACTAAAATCAGAATCCTATCAAGTCCAGACAAAAGTCTAAAAGTGATAAAACAGATACAGAAGAGATGGAAATTGTCTGAACTAACGAAAAATCACCGGGACTTCATTCCAGAGGACAGGCAACGAGCACGATTGAAACCATCTCCAGTATTACTGTGCCGTACCTTACATATGTTCAACTAGCATATGAAGACAGGCTAAACTATATAATCTAATCGACAACTCAGAGTGTGCACAGACCACCACTTCAAACAGGAGTTTGTGCAAGAGACAGAAATTAGCAGTACACACAATTATTTTATCATAAGCAATGAAGGGGAGAAAGTTCAAGGCTTTATGTATAGCATAAAGCAGAAACAATTGCAAATATACTTCTGCACTGTGGATAACTGGAAAAATGAATGGAAAAACAATGCTAAATAGTCAGAGGGAGAACTGACCTTCTTATCGGTTTCACAGTGAACAAGAGCTTCTTTGTAAAATTTAATTGCTTTTTCATAGTTCCGCTGGGCTGTAGAATGTTTTGCAATCTCAGCACAAATTTCAGCTGCTAACTGTTTCTGTGCAGGAACTGCATCCAGCTGTTCTATTTGAGCCCGTTTAAGCACTCTGGCTTGTAATTCCCGAGCCTAGTGTGAGGAAAGCAGTGAACAGTCAAAAATTTCTAAAGGAATGAATTTTATATTCTCTACTTTTTAAAAATTAAATTATTTTAATGTTCTATAAGCACACTATGTATTTTATAGATAAAAAGCCCCAAATAATAAAAAATCAGGTAAAAATGTCTTCGCTATTAAAAACATCAATGAAACAAGCAAAACAAAACACCCCTCCTCAATATCTCTCCCTCAAAAACCTGTTTCAAAATGCCTTGCTTCCCTAAAATTCACATTAAAAACCTGCTGGAAAGCAACCTGGTGTTCATCCCTTTCAAGAAAATGGAATCCCAATATCCCATATTGGGATATATGGAATATGGATATATGGAATATTGAGATATATGGCATCCAATATCCCATATTTTCTAAAATATGACAACTGCATGCCAATCCAATAAAGTACAGTCTACACTTCATAGAACATAATTTTAAGATAATCATACATACAGTATTTTGTGAAACTTAAGGAACAGGACATTACAGCAAAAACCCAGGGAAGGATCCAGTTAATCCCTTGTATACTTGAAGAAAAGGATGGTGGAACAAGCTTATTTAATACCTCATCTAAAGAATATTTAGGTCAAATATATTCATTTGAATAAAGATGACACATTTTGTTGGTCTAAATTTCCCCTATATTTTTGTGCCTTGCATTATTTATAAGTAACACCTTCCCCACTTCAAATGGTTATGTTCCAGTCTATAACTACTAGCAGAGCTGTAGTCACAAAAAATGCTGGTGTAGGACATCATTGAACAAAGCCTCATTAATACAGACAAACGCAATGCTTTTGCACACAAGCCCTATGGTTTTTCTTAGAAAAATTTTATCATCATATCCATGGGTCCCCATTAAGAACTTCCTTACTTTCTAAGCTACCTTCCAACATCAAAACTACATCAAAAATATTAAATGGAAGTGTTACATGCCTTTTTCCCTTTTTTAATTCTTCTTAAAATTAAGCTTTTGATAAGGGGTATAAAAATGACCTCAGGGGCCATCATCCACAAGCTGTATGTACTTAAGTCCTTTATTAAGCACAGAAAACTCATTAAAAAAACAAAGCGGCAAATAAACCTTCACTTTTTATTTTTTGAGGTCCTTGATTTAGGGAGTAATTAAGAAGTCTAGCAGAAGCACAGAGGTAGAGCACTTTGTTAACAGCAGATGCCCCAAAAGAGGGCAGATAAGGAAATAGCTATGCCCAATTCTGACTATGCCTGATCAGTTTTCTTTGATTTCAACTGGAATTCTAGCCAATTAACACACAAGAGATTCCCTCTTTCTGCTCAAGCAGTTTTGTAACTATCTTCACATTGAAGTAAAGTCTCAGAAGAGCTGCTTCACTCATTTAAACTTCACAAGTTGAAGAGAAAGAAGCACTAATATTATTCTGCTGCTTCTCACCCCTAACCATTTTACTTAGCAGGGAATGAGAATTAAAACTCGAAGTAGAATCTGGTGCAAACTTCTAACATCACTTTGAAAACCAAGGGAAGAAGCTTGTTTAAGAAGAGGCAATAACATGACCAAGCAGTTAGTCCTACTGAAATAATCAAATTACAGGTGTTTTTGTGTAAATGAATGTGTCAGCGAAAGGAGAAGGAGCAGGAAAAGATTTCAAAGAAGGCAGGTATAAGAAAGGACAGTTTTGAGGGCAATAAAAAAAAAAAAAACACCACAAAAGGAAAAAAAAAGGGGAGAGAGACAAACACAAAGCTTTTGAAGTGTGATATCGTATGAGATCTGAAAGAACTATAGTAAAGAAAAGAGAAGTAGATGGGGAAATTTACTAAAAATCAATGGGGGAAAAAAGGTCAGCTTTGAGAGAGGAAAAAGTACATTATAATGAAAGAAGTAGTAAGAATTTAACAAAATAGTAAATAGCAATATCAGTAGGATTTTAGCTCTTATGTACAATTATTTTCTAAGCAATCTACATAATTTACTTTTCTTGCTGGTTAGAAGATGCTACCAAGGCTTACTGTTTCTGTAACAGAGTGGAGATATAATGGAAGAGAGTGTACTGACCCAGTCTCTTGCTTAACCTTTGTATTGAGAAAGCATCTAAATGGATAAAATTATGTCTAGCTTCCAAATTTGTTCTTTCAAGCCTCGGTCTGAGTGATAACATTCAACCCCAGAATGAACACATCTTATTATTGCTATTTAAAATAAACAGTGGTACAACAAAATGACAGGTAGCCATTGAATGCTGCTGTTCTGAGTGATGCTCAATGCACAGCTAAAGACATGTAACCTAGCTATCCCCAAAGCCAATTTTGTTTTAACCTGCTCTTCTAAAACTATGCTCCACGCACAAATGAAGGTGTAGTATGACCTAAAATTCAGATAACACTGCTCACAGAAAACTTGTCTTTCTAACCACTTACATTCTTTACACACCAGTCACTAGTGTTTTATACCTACCATGTACACTTTTTCCTCACTTACAAAAATATTTAGGTTAGAATCTGGGATAAAAGTGGAACCAGGGGTAACAGTTGGGACATTGCAAGCTTTCATAGGTTGGTTTTTTTTTTTTTTATTTCCCCCTTTACCTGTTGTAATGAAACAATAGCTTCATCAATCTTCTCCATTTTGCTGTAAATTTTTGCCAGAAGCACCTGGTAACGTCCATCTTCCATCAGAGAAGACAGTTCATTACCTATAAGAATTGCATTAAACAAACATGATTCTTATAAGAACTGATCCTGATAAAGCCAAAGAAAGATGAAGCTCTCTCCAGGCAAGGGCTTACATGAAAAGTTCAGAGCTACTTTTGAATAATGGTTAAAATATATATGCATAAAATAATATTTGAAGAGTAGAAGTTCTCCCTGGCTTGTATTCATTTTAATGTATTGACAAAGTGGTATCTTGAGCACAATTCCACATTAAAAAATTTAAAAGCCACAAAAATCCATATTTTTATCTTTATAGAAATTAAAAAAAAAAGTATATTGAGCTATACTTTATTAGCAAAATGTCTTCAAAGTGCTGTAATTGTGTCATGCTATTCTAAATCAGAGATTAGGCCCTGTAGCCAACCATGTAAGATCATCCCTCCAGTACATTTCGTATATTTCATTTTTCTTTCACACAGAGAGGATATTTTAGCATTTCTAAAAAAAGATATTAAACTGTTCAATATTTTTCCAAATCAGCCAGTAAGATACACTTTCTTTCCATGCAGAGAATGTGTGTTTATCAAAGACGTACAAAAAGGATATTGGCTTATATACTTTTTGCTTTGTTGTGAGATGGAAGAGAAGATTTTAAAGTACATGAGGCAAACTGTGTTTACTGCTAATTTCTCTTTCCACACTGGAAGATCAAGCTGTCTTGAGCATAATTATTAAAGTAGCCAGATCCTCCAAGGCTTAGCTAAGATAGTAATATACATTTGATCACAGAACTTTTTCAGCAAGACGGAAACAAGACAGAAAACCAACGCTCCCCTGCACAGTATGATAGACCAGTAAAATAGTGACATAAGACTACAAAGACTGGCAATAAGACTTGATAATACTAACTGTTTCTGTATTCAGGCAGCCACAGAAGTTAACAAATATAATTAAACCACTGCAAAAAGATTTCCTTAATTAAGGGTATAGCTCAATAGATTACACTAAACACCTTAAAACTTCTTAACTGCCTTTTGACAAAAACAAAGAAAAAAATCCAAATGTTTTAGCTTTGTGAGTGCATATTCCTAACATGTAAAAGAGGTTCCTAAGAGACATCATAAACCAGTTCAATCTCTTTGCTCTGAAAGTTACTGCATAGCATTTACCACCTAAACAACCATTCCCTAACAGCAAGAATGACTTATCTTCATTTGATCAATTCAGAATCAGAACATATGTTAGCACAGAAGAGAAAGAACTCTGCGATTGTATTCACTGACTTCATCTATCGCAGATGTTCCAAGTTTGAAAGTCCTGCCAAAGCACCTCTAAATATTAATGAAGTTTCTTTTAGAGTGCATTTCTCATTTATCATTTAATAGTTTCCTGTGTTTTACAGTTAAAAAAAATTTATAGGGAACTTGTTCAGTCCTTAGAATCATGCAGAAAACACAAACAACAGTAGAAGTTGTATGTTTTGCTGTAAATTAATAACATTCCTACCAGGCTCATGATCTAAAGCTTGCTGAAGTACTTTTTCTGCCTTTTCATATTGTTTCAGTTTCATTAAAAGCTCAGCCAAATCGTAGCAAAGGAAATTCTGTTGACCGCTTCTCAATGCGGCCTCATAGTAACTGATTGCCTAAAAGGAAGAAACAAAAAACTGAGTATTATTCTAAAGACAACAACCTCACTACTTAATTATTTAATTACATGCCCTACCTTTCTCTACTTTCTTCACTGCTCTTGTAAACAAGTAATTTCTAATAAATACTGTATTAAAAAAAAGATGTTATTTAGTTGCAAGTTCAGGCTTCCAAAAATGTAATGCCAAATTAGAGATAAATAGAATAACTAGAGCCCACATTTTGATAAACATGCATTTACATAGCCTAACCACATTATAACATTGTCTTTGACATGATGACTGTCAATTAAACTACATTTTCATCAGCTGCTGTAGTTGTATAATTCTAGTCAGACTGGAGTTATAAAGTTCAAATAAAACAGATAAAAGATGTAATGAAAAGTTTAAAAAAAATAACAGCATAATCTGATAGGAGTCTTTTGTCTTTGTACTTTTAAACATAAAAACTGCTAGTCCTATCAATTAAAAAAGTCAAACATTTACTCAAGAAAAAAAGCAATGTTTTAGGATCAATAAACTATCAATCCATGTGTTTAAAAAAAAAACCACTTCAAAATAACAACTTAAATAGTCTTGAAACAAGAAGAAATAAAAAAACTAAAGTCCATAAAACCTTCAACCAGTATTAAGCCTGACAGTCCTGTCCTGAGTCCAAGGCAGAAAATAGATTTCATAGAATGGTTTGGGTTGGAAGGGACCTTAAAGATCATCTAGTTCCAGCCCCCCTGCCATGGGCAGGGACACATTCCACTGCACCAGGTTGTTCAAAGCCCCATCCTGTCTGGTCTTGAACACTTCCAGGGAAGGGGCATCCACAGCTTCTCTGGGCAACCTGTTCCAGTGTCTCACCACCCCTACAGTAAAGAATTTCTTCCTAATATCTGAATTCTATCCTTTCAGTTTAAAACTGTTACCCCTCATCCTATCACTACACTCCCTGGTAAGAGTCCCTCCCCATCTCTCTGTAGGCCCCCTTTAGGTACTGGAAGGCTGCTATGAGAGCTCCCTGGAGCCTTCTCTTCTCCAGGCTGAACAATCCCAACTCTCTCAGCCTGTCTTCACTGGGGAGATGCTCCAGCCCCTGATCATCTTTGTGGCCCTCCTCCTAACTTCTTCCAGGTCCAAGAGAGACAGACAGACCACTATTTGAAATAATTTCCATAAGTACAGAGGAAGATTGTGCTAAGCACTTATGGAAGAGGTGCTGCTGAAACAAAGCACTGAGCCATTTCTCTTACTTGGTCTCCCAGACACTGTCTGTACCCATTTACTGTTTGTTATTTCAACACAAGTGACTAGAAAAAAGAGCAGATACCGAAAGTTAGGAAGTTGGCACTGATTCCTCTGCAATTTAAACTTGTCTATCATTCCATGTTAAAGCCACTTGTACAGAATGTACATGCCAGCTTGGGAAGATGTTGGCTTCCTCCAAAAAAGAAACGAGAAACCCTCAGCTTCTTTTGCAGCACATATGCAGAAGAATACTGCAAGCAAAAAAGAGCAAGTCTTTTTGGTAACATGGATGCTATTTAAGAACATTGTATTAAAAGGCTCAGTGAGATGTAAACAAAACATAAAAGACCTAAGTTCAAGATTCCTGTAATGGTACAATCACACCGTTTTCCCAGCATTTCAGCCCTGCTTGCTTCCTTCCCAGGATGTCCCAAAATACTTTCTACCCTTCCCTGTTCTGTGCACGGGCCACTGAGCTGACTGACCAGATATTTTGAAGGGGATCTGCAAAGTGTTTTGCACATTAAAAGTGAAATGCTTCTTCTGCTCAACCTGAAAACAAAATCAGTCCACTTGTTCACAATAATTAACACAATACTTAATTAGCCTAACACATTATTTATAGAATACCTTTGAATAGTTATGTGTTTTGATTAGGGCTTTTCCGATTTTACTTGCT
The DNA here is from genome assembly GCF_964106895.1 of Numenius arquata. Classification (NCBI taxonomy): domain Eukaryota; kingdom Metazoa; phylum Chordata; class Aves; order Charadriiformes; family Scolopacidae; genus Numenius; species Numenius arquata. Next base: position 21,219,006 of record NC_133578.1, read on the forward strand.
AAAGTTGGATCTTTTTGATTTTTCTTCAAGGCCTGCTCGTAGACTTCTATGGCTTCATCAGGCTTCAACAGTAAAAGATAAAAACACAGAAGTCAAGGATTAAGATAAAAAGCGTATGAAGAAAACAAAATCTGGTACAACCTCCAGGAATGACTGACAATACTTCCGAGAGAAGAATGGTCGCTATGAAACTGCAGGAAATGTAAAGCCCATGGAAATTTACATTTCCATGCTAAAACAGAATGTGCCAAGCTTCAGAACTCTTCTAAACATCTCTAGCTTTTTTCTGAATTTAATTTAGATCTCACTTTAGATTTTTGTTAGTCTTATGGGTCTGTGTTCTACATAAAATTATCTCCTTGACTTTCATGGTCAGCTATCAGAAGGAATGCATTTCAACAGCTTTTTCTTTGAACGTAAACCAGTTACATTTGTAGCCAGTAATTATGGTTTGTTACATTCTAAAGCAGTTTCTGTTTGCCAACTACCAATCAATAGGAGTCAGCATGCTACGTTGTCTGAACTTGCCAAAGTCAACAAATGACTCAATCATTCTATTCATCTCTAGCAAGCACTTACCTCTTGAATATTCATGTATGCATCACCAAGAAGAAGGAAAGTATGAGCACTTGGCAGTTTTTCTACTAGGTCTCTGGAAAGAGAAGACAGAACCTGGCTCAATATTTAACATGTCAATACTGGTATCTAAACAACAATAAATAGGGCACAACGATTTTATCCTCTGCAGACTTCAGTTTGTCTTTACTTCTGAAAATAAAACAAAAACCCCCAAGATATCTTTCCAAAATAGGACTTCCAATTACTGTTTTAAACGTTACAACACTTAAATGAATTCATCAAGTCACTAAATATTTCTGACTTATAGTAGAAAGGGGGAAAAAGTGAGCTCACCATGCTACCATTAAACACCTAGGAAAATATATATGCACACACCACAAACTTTTACCTATAGCAGCCAGCATATAACTTCTTATCTTTCCTGTACTGCAGATAAATATCTGCCATTTTTTCTTTAGCTTGCACAAAGTAGGGCTGTTCAGGTGTAATATTTCGGAGCATAGTCAAGGCTTGTTCAACATCTCCTTGAGCAATTGCCAGATCTGCATTTGCAATCACGACTCTTAGTTCCTCAGGAGTTCCAGAAAATTCATTAATGGCGTCTTGCAGTATTATAGCAGCCTCATGCTGCAAATAATAAAACCGATAGAATTAAAGTATTTCCTCTTGTTGAGCAGCCAAAAATAAAGACATAATCAGCAAACGAATGTCTGGGGGCATTACACAAACCAACCAAAAAAACCTACAAAACCCCCCAAACCATAGTATCCATTTGTTTTGCTAAAAGATTTAAAGTGTTTTTTTTCCTCTTGATTTTGTAAGTAGATTTTACGTAATATGAACTACAAGAAAAAGTTTTAGTAGAGAAAAAACATTTGCATTGTATATATACAAGGAGGTGCTCAAAATTCAACTGGACAATGCCTTTAGCACTTTGCTCTACTAAGTCCTACTTTGAGCAGGATGACCCCCAGAGGTAACTTCCAACTACACAATTGTACGGCTTCTCTTATATTCTTACACATATGTTGTGTCCTACCTACTGTTTATTACAATACAGCTGATAGTAAGGATGCTGATACACAAAGATAAGGACATCATCCAAAAACATTTCTGATAGCATTAGACAGCAAAACAGGAATCTACATCCTGGAAAATGAACATCAACAGTATCTCCTCCTCAAAATTAAAAGTTTTACAGACTCAAAATTGAGCACCTGCAATTAGGGTTTTTTTTTCTCTGCAGTTTAAGGTACAAGCTGTCAAGTCAGCTATTAACACCTTGGAAATTTTACCAAGCAAGTCCTCTTGGTAAAGGAGGTGGTGGGTTTTTGTTCTAAATTAACAAAGATACATACATCTGTTAATGGGAAGAGGAAATTGTTTTCAGGTATGTATCATATCTTAAGAAGTTTGCCATCTTACCGGTTCTCCATTCAAACGATGAGCTTCTACTAGCTCTAGGAAGACAGACACACGGTCACTTGCATCAATTTCAATTCTTTTTCCTTTAGTTTTTGAGGAAGCAGTAGGTTTCCTCATTCCAGGCAAATTCTTTGCCATCTGTAAGGTCTTAATAGCTTCTGATAATTCTCCCATCTTCTTCTGAGTTTGGGCCTTAATTAAGTGATAAACAGGATGTTCTCTCACCTAAAGAAACATAAGATAAGGAGTTTCCAAATTTGACGTTATGCATAGTATTCAAATTCCCTGAAAGAAATTTTTTTTTAAAAAAAGCAGCCAAACATCGACCTCTGTTCCTTCATTCCTGCAAATATATCCAATTTCAATTTCAGTAAGTTACTTACGAACATATTAAAATTTTCAAAGAGTATGCAAACTAATAAGTAAGTTTTTAATTAAAAAAAAGAAAAAATGAGATGAGACTTCGGGATAGAAAAGCATTCATTACAGCATTATTTGAAACTAGACTGAATTTTAAGAGATTTTGAGTGTCTCTCACACTACTGTATGCACCCTTCATTAGGCTATTAATTAAAAGAGGTATACAATCATTATTTCACACAAGTCCTGCCTGTCATTTTGCCACCTTCTTAAAACATACTTCATATGTAAAGGAAGTGTCAATAAGGGAAATTAACTATATTCAAATTTGCAAACACGTCAGTGTCTCCTAACTAGTTAATCTGCAGCTTTCTTGCATCACTGGAAAGAAGGGAGCACAATGGCAGCATGCTTGCAAGGAAACGGTAGTTTGTCACTTTTCAGCTAAGCTCTGTCAAGAGACTTAGCACAACTCAGACCTAATGAGTGATGTGTAGAATGTTAATCATACATAAAAGTTCCACTGATGTTAACAAATCAAAAATCCCATATTTCAGTGTATTACCCCCAAGAGTTGAAACTGGTGAGGACCACTGCAAAACAGTGAAAGTCTTCTAATACCATGCTTAATTTATAAATTTGCTCCTGAAAGGAGAAAAACGATGGTCAAAGATGTGACATTAATGGAAAAGAGCACAGCATATGGAGTGCTTAAAGCAGCATGAATTGTCTAGAGGTAACTACACATCCCTTCTGATTCCCTCATGCATCTGTGCATATACTCATTAGCAGTTGTACATCTGTGCAAAAAGTCCAGAAACAATGCTGGATCACTCTTCAAGTCCTTCTATGTTGGCTTTTAAAGACTCTTGTGAGGTTAGTCTGGAATTACAAATTGTTTATACAAGGTTTTCAATATTTATGTAAAGATTTGAGAAAAAGCTATCATTACTTTCTTTTGTATTTCAAAACAATTTCAAAATGTTGTAATAAGGTACTAGTTCTGTCCTTATGGTCACTCCTTTGATAAATATTCAGATACCATGTTCATATAAACATTTAGATATTAAACTTGTGAACTCACCTCAAAATTATAGCTCAGACAGAGTTCCAAGGATTGAGAACATAGTTTAGTATTGTTTTGAGCCAAATACACCTGGGCCATCAGTAAGTGTGCATCTGCATATGAAGGATTCCTTTCAAGGCAGTAATGCAGATGACTTTGGGCTGCTTCAATATCCCCTGGGAAGTTAAAAAAGGGAAAGTGGAAGAGCAGTTGATATGAAATACAGAGCATTTATTAATTATCCACCAATTTTATAATTTGGGGTGTGTGTGTTTTTTGTTGTGTTTTTGTTTTTTAAAAATAATATGAGCATTTAGTGAACAAACTCACATACGAAGTGTTGGGTGGCTATGGAATGAAATCAAAACCAGGTCAAAGCTAAGATATTTTCCCAGTGTTCCATCTGTAAATCATTCAGTAAGTGATTTTTTTTGGAAGCAATAGATAAAAAAATACCGTATTTATGTGTCTGTACAAAATCATACAAATCACAAAAAAAGGCAGCGCAAATGTTCTTCACTTAGCTGTAAGTAAGTGTTCTGCAGTGAAAGAAAAATATTCATTATGATTTAAAAGTATGAAATTATCTTTTATATTAAAGAAAGTAAAGAAGTGGATAGCTAGCATTCATGTAACATTTACCTGACAAGTATTTTACTTTTGCAATTAAAAAGATAGCTTGTTGAAGACCAGGCACAGTTTTTACCACAGTTTCAAGAACAGAAGCACAGTGCTTGAGAAGTGGGGAAGGAGACTGCCCAGGACTTGCAGGCTAGGAGTAAAAGACAAAAACAAAACCAAAAAGCAACACTGCAGTTGACAGGTTTTAGAGTTTAATTTCATTTTAAGTCTGAACTTCACTTTAAACTCAAATGAGCAATAGTAAAGCATTGTTATTTTCTTCAGCCCAAAATACTAAAAGCTGTCATTGTGAAGAAATATAAAAAAGTTTTAAATTTAAGGGGGCAACTCTTCATATCAGCAGGAACACAAGACACCCTCATGGACTTCAAGGATGAGAAAACACTTCAGACCTGACATAAGCTGAAGAGTCAGTCCATAAACATTTGGCAGCAGAAAGGGTTCTGGTCCTGTCCCTCCTACCCTCAATTCCACACCACAGAACATATCCCTACTGCCAGCAAGAAATTATTTCTCAACAAAGCTGAGAAATAGCTACTTTCACGTAAACTGCTAGTAAAATGTACCACATTTTAGTTCCTTATTATCAGAAATGTTGTTTATTTCCCTCTGTTACTTTAGCTAGTTGCTAACTGTTACATATAAAAAAGGAAAAGGCAATCTAAAGATCCTTCTGCTCACAGCTAACATTACCAGAGGACCCATGTCCTGGGGAAGCAGCAATCCTCCACTATCAAACCGGAAACCTCCACTGCCTGCTGAAACTCCTCACTTTCTAATACCATGGACTCCTTTTTGCAAAAAAGGAGATAATGAAACTTCAGGAAAAGCCTATCTTTTCTTTTACAAATCATTCTATGGACAGGAAAAAGTTTTCATTCCAAATTAAAAACCATCATCACCATTAAGTACTTCTGGAATATACCCCAAGGATATCTTCAGACAAGACACTACCTCACAGAATGACACTTCTTATTTTTCTCCATCCATGACACGAAATTGTCATCGCTACCGATGTTTTAGACTTTCAAGCATTACCGCTTTGTTATAGGTGGTAGGATGGATCATAACAATGGAAAACTACTTGTTTGCCTGTTAGATTTTAAAACTGTACATAAACAAATATTTATGGGAAGGTTCTATAATTAGACTAGAAATCTGCTGATGACAGGATAACAAGAGCCGTCTCCCAGCTATTTCAGATGAATAATCTATTTAAGGAAGACTCTTTTTAAAGAAACTTTAAACGTGTTTCTTCTGCTTTAGAGATGTCAGATCCCTATTCAATTTATTAAGTTCTACATGTCTTTGTTGCTAAAACTAGCACAAACAAATCCAGCCACAGAAAATCAGCCATCCAAGTGAGATTTTTCTTTGGGATTAGTAATCATATAAAAAAGTGGTATACCACTGATTTTTACCAACACACCAAAGAAACACACTTTTACTTAAAATAAATTCACATTTTAAGAGAGAAAATTTTTCAACTTTTACTTCGTGATTAACTGATCTCAACATTAAATCCAAGAATAATTTCCATTTTCAGACAGATGCGATCTACAGCCGCTTACCTGTGCTGGGCAAAAATTAAGATATTCCCTAATGATTTCTAGCAAGAAATCAGGGTTTAGTTTTTCAAAGTATTCCACACCAAGAGGAAAACCATGCAAAGATGAAAAGTGAGTATCCAGAACATCATTCAATAAGGCAAGAACTTCTTCCTGTCTCTTATGTTTTTTCATAGCTAGGACTGCACGCAAGAAAGATAATTCCTAAAAAAAAAAAAAAAAAAAAAAAAAAAAAAGAAATAAAGCATTCTTCATACTCCAGGTATGTTCACCTGTTAGTCATACAATGTTACATAATTAATAATGTTAGCTATTTCTTCTTTATATTTAGGGATACTGCAAGGTATTTAGTATGTTCACTGTAAATGACACTGATGATTATTGTATCAATGCATTCCTTTAATTTGTGCAAGAAGCTCTACATTTTTCTGAGCGCAAAATCCTGAAAATAATTAACAACCCTCCCTTCCTGACATTTCAAGCTTATATTCAGAGATGAAGCACTGCAGGAAGGCAATGATGTTTTTGCTCTGCAAGCAAACAGCCTGTGTTGCAAAGTCAGGCAACACATTACTTAGGTTAATAGGAAGAAAAACTGAAATTTCGATTTAATGGTACTCCATTATGAATGCTCTGCTCAAGTGACTGAAATATAGAATATGAAGTAGCCAGTAGATCACAATTCAGACTGTAATCAAAGGATTAATGAAGGAAGATATCCCCTACCCCAGATTTCCCAATGGACTGTTGAATTTCATTAAGAAACTCCAACTGCTGCTCTGCATCTTCTAATTGCCCTTGTATAAGCTGACAACGGATAATACCTGTAACATATTTAAGCATTTTATTGCAGATTTGTCTCCCTAGTCAAGCACATGCTTTGTTTTCTAAATTAATCTTTTCTCTCCTCAACCTCTTCATAAAGTGAGGATACAAGAAGAACAAATAGATCAAGACTTATGGTAATACAGATTTTACACACTTAAAAATACTTAGGATAGATGATGCATGGTTGATACACTAATATATGCAATGCCATAAAGCAGTTTCATGGAAAGATCTCATCCCTTATATTACAAAGTTTAGAACAGTGAATTCAACTGGTTCTAGACTAAGTAGAAAAACCATAAAGTCTGGCTTCTAAATTCAGAACAAGTACAAGCAAAATTAAATTAAAAAAAAAAACAAAACACAAAACCCCCCAAGCCCCAAACACACACACACACACACACACACACACCCCCCATTCCTACCCCCTAAATTTTTCACACTGTTTGAAGTTTCAGATTAGAAGGCAATAGTACAGCCAAGGAGAAAAAAGTGCAGGGGAAAATCTGTGATTCAAGTACACCATATTTACTCTCCATTTTTTTGACAGATATTGGACTTCACCAAAAGCAATGTTTATTTTTTCTCAAAGAATGTAACGTACATCAAAAGTATCAGATGTTTTGACTTGATTATTTTTTTCAATCTAATTTAGACACATATGTAGGCACGGACAGCTTGTTCAACCGCCCTTGAATTTTTTATTTCTCTAGCACCTAGGAGTTACCAAGCACTACAGAAATAAAATAATAATTAAAAAAAAATAAAATACAGTCACATCTCTGTCCTTGCCATTCTAATTCAAAGGAGAACAGTTTCATTTTCAAAAGGAAAGCCAAAAGATATATCTAGTGAGGAGAAACTGTTGCTACAGGGAAGACAGCATAACATTAACTGCCCAACAATCCCATTCTAATAGTTCTAGATTCTCCTAGTAGCAGTAGTAGGAAGACTTAATCAAGAAAGCGTCATCTTTGTCTTAAGACCAGTAAAAACCCAAAGAAAGTGTAAGACCTTACCAGTTAATGCAGAAACACTTGTTTCATCAAGTGTCATAGCAGTCTTGTACCATTTTAAAGCTTCTTTCACTTTCCCTTGTAAAATCATTTGGTAGCCAAGTTCAGTAGCAAATTCTGCATCGTCAGATGCCAAATCAGATGCTCTTTCAACTAAGGTTTGTGTATGTTGAAGGATGAGTTGGTTTCGACCACACTAATGGTAAGAATAATCTTTAAATCTTAAGTTTTTCTTATTTTTCAGATTCACTTAGAAAAAACACACTGAATATTACTGCAGCGTCTAGACAACAACATCTCTAACTAATATTATCTGTAGTAATTCTATAAAAATTGTGACATTAAAGTGTGCTGGATTCAAACATAAATATACAATACCATACAATAAGGAAGAGTTGATGGTTGCTTTGAATGCTTCCTTAAAACTGATCTAATCAAAGATTAAAGAAACCTCCAGTTTCAAGCCTATGTGATTAACTTTGTCACTTTGTTACATTAAGAATATGGTTCGTAGACATTTGAGTGTCTTTTCATTGGAAATCTGTTTCTCATTTAAAAGCAAGCAGTGAAAATATTTTTGGAATGCTTACATATTGTAATTCATACTGAACGTAAAACTTTAAATAATGTAGTTACCAAAGGATACACAAGGCAATTTCAATTGTCAGCAATCTTCTACTTTTTAGTAGACATCTAACATTTGTCTACCAGAAAGTAAAACAAAACCCAAGATATATAGATAGTTGTATGCTGCTTAAGAAAATAAACAAACCACAAACCCCAAACAAAAAACATACTCACTGTTCTACTGAAAGCTAAAGCCATTTTACAGAAGAGCTGTGCATTACGTGGTTCTAACTTGTCCAGTGCCTTAATTAGGTCTCCCAGTCTTGCTGATGCCTTGGAGAAACAGGAGTAATATAATAAATAATAGAAAGAATGAACAGACTAGGACAATTGAACAGCTTTCACTAGAAACTAGTCAATTTTACTGTGCAATATCTTGAAATTTAAACTCAGAAGTTATCAGGGCTAGGAGTTAGATTTATTTTGGAATTCCTAGAAAAATACTCTGGAATAGTAAAGTGACAATGAAGTAGATCATGTATCCTCTTTACATGCTCTAAAAAAAAAAAAAGTGGAAGACTTGAATCGAATCTGATATAAAGGAAGCATCCCATAAAGCAAGATAGTCTAAGGAATCCCTGATCTGTGAATCTTGCTCCAGTTTCACTGTGATACAGACGTACACGCTCAAAACCAAAAACACTTCAGATGCTCAGACTTTTAACATCACAGTTTCTCAAACCCCCTAAGGTACTTTAGATATCTCTGGAGTTACAAGAATAAGATATATGGGGTTTTTTTAAATATGATTTTACATGTAGACACTGAATCATGGATAAATTTCATCAGTTTTTAAATTTTTTTTCCTAGACAGGAGTCTTAGTCCCATGGGACTTTTTACCCCAGAATCTTTTGTCTACATGCTACCGCGTCCAGCAAGTTTCATTCCTGGACAGCTTTACTGAATTGGAGTCTGCAATCACTGTTTCTCCATATTTCATACAATTGTGCATAAGTAAGACTTACATTTGATTATAAATACACTAATGACTAAACAGTTCTTTGCAATTACTAATAACGTGTTAAACAACCTAAAATACCTTTTCCTCTAGAACTTGAAAAAACATACAAAACACTTAAAACACTTTACTTTTTTTGCTAAATCTCCACTTATATTATACCAGCATCTTTGTATAACGAGAAAAACATATATACAAATATTTAATGATTTTTCATGACAATTTAGATAATGTATTTTAAAATTTCCTGAAAAATGGCACAAGCATCATATACACAAAATACATGCATATATCCCTGTGCAGAAAAGGATCTTGGGAGTAGAAGGAAAAGAGAATTCTTAGAGCTAAAAAACCCCAGTAAATTGTCAAAAAAAGGGAACAAAGCACAGGTTCTACAATGTAATGTTCGCAGACTGTCGTTACATGACTATGACCCCCTCCAAAAATTTATCACTACAATACCTCAATATTTCCCTTACTTCAATTAATAAAATACTTAAAATTAATGGAAGGCTTACACTATCTTCTAAATTTATAAAAAGAGCATTTAAACACTAAAAGATTACTTCGATGATTTGGATCAACATAATTCAATTAACGGTCCAGAGGAGACTTCTGGGCTTGATTCCTGTTCTCTGGGTGAGTAAAAAATTATGTTTCCCTTGGCATCCAGAAAACACCCCAACAATAAAATAAAACAGCCATTTGAGTCAGAATAGACGAATATATCATAGATAAGTACTGTAGCACAGGACGAGACAAAGTTTATGAGGATAAGACATAAAGAAGATAGTGCATGTGGGATCTAGTCCCTACAAAGGCTGTGTTTTGCTCAACAGTCTGCTACTTAAAAGACTCACCTCAGAGATATTTCCTTCCCTGCACAGATAATGCAGGGCCTCCATTCTTATGGCTTCTAAATTGAGGGCATCTTTCTGCAATAGTCTAAAACCAAACAAAAGGCGAATGTAAAGAAATCAAAAACCAAACCTTTGCTCAGTCATCTGGTTTATTCTAAAAGGTGAATAAAATAACTTGTACTGCACAGTCACTTTAAGTCATAGCTCTCAACCGAAAGCACAGCTTTGTTTCTTCATGCATATGTCAAAAAAGGTCCTCCTCCATCCAAAATGAATTCAGGTATTGATGTAGTACCCTCACAGAACTGGAAGGCTGGGTTCTAATAACATGAATTAGTTTATATTTATTTAAAACACCATCCTGATTTAACATTCAAATTCATTAAGAATGAATGGAAACCTATCTACTTTTGTTTCGAAGTGTTCTTGCAGTGTAAACATGGCAAGAACATAATTAGTGATGTGCTACTTCATACTCAACCTGTGTGCCGTTTCAACTGCCTGCTCCCAGTCCTGCAGGGCTAGTTGTAGCTTCATTTTCTTTATGAAAGCAGGAATGAAGTTTGGAAAGTTTGCAATTATCTGGTTCACAGTTTCCAGAGCTCCTGAATAATTCTGTCGGACCTCAAAATACTGTGCCTAATGGAAGGAAGAGAAGTAACATCAAAAGCCTGTACACTCATATAGGTGAGAAGATCCAGAAATTCTTTCATATAGAAATCAGGAAAAAGAAGCTAGTAAGAGAAAAATCTTTAAGAGATAATTTTACTTCAGCAACAGCCACAACTAGAGATACTGCAACAATTAAATAGCAAAACATGACATGTAGTAAGCGCTCTATCACAAAGGTAATTGCAGTTCAACGATTACAAGTTACTGTTCAGTTGTTAGCAAGCAAAAGAGAGAGAGATGTAACCAAAGAGTAAAAAAGTCTTATTAGGTTTCAAATAACTTTGTATAAATCAGCTCACAATTTTAGGATATTGAACATAACCCACAGATTTAAAAATTTTTTCAAGCCCTGAGATATGTATCACTTAAAAACCCACACTCAGCAGGTCACTGCTGTTGTTGCCAGAATTAACATTTTTTTAAATTGTAAAGCAACTTACATGGCACTTTAAATACATAACTACTGCAGAAGTATCAAGTATCATAGTTTTAAATGAATTTGATTAGAAATCAATTTAGGACTTAAATCCTCTATACTGCTCCGATTTTACTTGCCATAATCCAGGTGCCTGTGTGGATGTCACTTTATTTCATATTTTTGAAATAGAAATGGTGCAAACATAGTAGTTTCTGAGATTTAATTTCTTAAGCCATAGCAAGATATTTATCTGTCTAAAATCTAACTGCAGTAACTAAATTTAAGATATACTGGCAATTGAACTCAACAGTCCACATACAGCCAAGCACACATGCCTAACCAAATACTACTGTGCGCACTCTCCTGGACTTTAGTCTTACTTTCATTGAACAATTCTTTTCTGCATTTAGCTTTAAAATATTAAATAAACATTATATTAATAAGTAGCAATGTCTGTGATATACTCTGAAACAAAAAATGTGCAAAGAAAACAATTCATGCCACTCCCTTAATGAAATATAATCAAAACAAACACTTGAAACAGACTGACAATGATTTAAATAGCGTTAACAATGTTGACAGACAATCACACTACAGTGTTTAACTACTTTTTTTTTTTTGCCATGGCACACAGCAATTTTGTAATGTGGACAGGTATCCCATACAAAAAGGAAGAAATCACACATAGTTTTACATTTCCAGATGATCTGAAAACTCATTTCTTACATATAAATACAGGAATTAGAACAGTTTTTCTTGTATATATAGTAAAATCATAACCTCAATATACATTTAGATTAATTGTATTTAATCTATACTTTTATTTTTTTATGCTGGTGTGCAATGGACTCTAAAGTATCATCTGGTAATTTTCTTTCAAGGGTGTCAAAAAAAAAAAAAAAAAAAGAAAACCACATAATTTTAACATACCGAAAAGAAATACAGATGTGCGGGAAGAAATAATTACCAGCTCCAGTTCATCCAAAAAAAAAAAAAAAAGTGGAAATTCTATCCAGTAAAACACTATCCCACTGCAGCAGTGTTTTATAGTAGAGAAATGTAATAATAGAAGAACACCCCCGAAATTCATAATTAGTATATGGTAACAGACACGGTGTAACATTACTGCAACCCAGGTATGCCCTTTTGTCTTAATCGACAAAGTGAGAAGTCTTACGAACCTCCACTGTTTGTTAAAATTAACTACAAACTACTTCAAATGGGCTGTCTACCACAGGAAACAGAACTGTCAGTGTATTTTTATTGTGCTAGTAATAAATTTGTGTGATAACTGTTCTATATTCCTCAAAAAAAAAATCATAAATCAATTAAGACTTAATTTCTGCTAAAACCTAGCCTTCTCCTCTGAACAAAACCAGCATGACTGAGCTATATTTCTATTTCCTGGATAAGCTCACTTATCATAGAAAACTCTTCTCAGCATCTCCCTAATCACTCTACAAGACTAATATGACATTTAGGAAGCATTAAAATCATGAAGCAAACCTACTTTACCAAGCAGAGCAAAAACATCATTGCCTTCCTGCAGTGCTTCATCAAAGTATTTCACAGCTTTTTTAATGTGAGTTTCTTTCCCACAGGTGAGATCAAGCCACGCTTTCAAAATTAACCCCTGTAAACAAAACATAAATTGGAATTCTTTGCTAACTAGGTAGTAAAATAGTATACTAGATACAGTAATAAGTAGAAATAACCTAAAAATAAAGTAGGACTTGAATTATCTAGCTATTAAAAATATGTATTTGAAATTATAGCCAGTCTACAGCACAACCTAAAATATTAGTAATTAATTCCAGCATGAAATTAATCAAATATGCACAATGGCACTGAAGTAGTACATGCTCAGCAGACAGAACATAACTTTGCAAAACTGATCGCATAGGATTGCGAACATTTCCACAGAATATTTTCTGACGATTTTGTTTATCTAAGACACTGAAAAACATACGGCTGCTGTCTTTTTTTCTACTGTCTGATTAAAAAGAAAAACCTGTATGTGAAGGGCAAAGATCTGACATTTCCCAAATCCTCAACAGTATTATAAAATAATACAGTACTTAGAACTTTTAAAAGGTGAAATGTGTTTTCATTGAAGAAATTATTACTTGTGATTAATGAATTTTATTTCTCTTATGTGTTCCAGACGTTTAATTATACCTTAAGTAAATAAAATCTATTTTGAAGTGCTGCATTATTTAACCAAATTATAATTGCCATCAAAACAAATATTTAAACTATAAAATATCACTAGCTCTTTCATAACATAAAGCTAAAGAAGTGAGTCATGCATTTAAAACTCAAAGGTTAGTAGGAGAGGCATATTTTGTAATTGCTAACCATCAGGGACATGATTTTGTTATGCAAAAGAAACTGGCTGAAATTCATATACTTAGGCATTCTAAAAAAATGGAAAGTATTTTACTACTATATTAGGAGTACATAAAGTATCTTATCAAAACAAACTGCATGTACTAAGCAATTAGTATTTCACTAAGTTTAAGCACCCCTAACCACCTCCCAAATGTCTAAAGTACATGTGACACTGGATTGCTGAACTAGGAAGAGGGATAAGCATAAGTGAACCCAGAAAAAGGAAAACTGTTTGTTTTCTATATATTTAAATGCTAATCTACATTTTTATGTACGGGCACATGCCTCTGTAAAAAAAAAAAAAAAAAAAGGTAATTATTTCAAATCTATTAAATACTTTATCTGGAAACATTTCCTACTAAGCAACATTCCCAAATAGTGTCTCTTAAAAACAAAAACAAGCAAACAAAAACCAACTACTATGCTTTCAATAAGCAAAGTCATAAATACTGCTAGTATACCAAAATGGCATATCCTTAGTCTTTTAGAAATTAATGTATTCATGCTTTATTATATCCTTAATTATTGCTTAATTAGTAAAAATTAGCCAGTAAAATAATTACCGATTTTAATTAATAATCAGTGATAGTTCAAAAGCTAAGACACTACTTAAATTCATAATGTAATTTCAGAAATTAATGTTTATTTAGAATAGTTGCAGATTTCTAACCCATGTAATATCATATAAACCATAAAACTGTAGATTACAAATTGAGCAACATACTGAACCACACAGAGGAACAATCCAGAAACGTTTATGTTTAATACATTAAACATATGTTTAATATGCATTCAAGTAACAGCTCTGCCTTGAAGACATCTGACAACAACAACAACAAAAAAAAAACGTTACTTTTGTTTTTTCTCTCCTTGAATTAAAGCTGATATCTCCTTTAAAAAAATAACACAGTAAGTTTTCAGAAACCTCTTTAAAGATCCTAGTGAATTTTGATGTCTGTATATAAATGCAGAAGACATTGTTACACACAACACTTAAACAGATTTTAAAATAGATTACATTCAGTAAAACCCCATGCAAATTTTGCCTTTAACAACTGTTGAAAATTTAAATCCCTGACACTCTGGGTATTTTTGAATCTTCAGATTCAAAACAGGTGTCTCCCTCTAGTGAGGCTACCACATTTAGTTTTTGCTAGAAATTATGATGCTCAGTATCAAAGTAGCAAAATTGGCATAACAACATATTATTTACATTTGTCAATGCAGACCTCTCATTTCTTAAGTGAAAATGAATACTTAGTGGGCAAAAAAATTAATTATGGGAATTCTACTCGGCCCTGTCAAATGAACTAATGACATCAAGAAAGAAAGTATTAGAACAAAAAAACAGTTAAATGAAACCTCCAAATAGCATTGGTGCAGTAAGTCTACCTTTGTAGGATACATGGTCCTACTACTATTTTACATAGAAAAAAAAGAAGTTACCTCTTTACCACCACCAGAAACTTTGATCATTCTATCAACATATTCACGGGCTTTGTCCTCACGACCAAGATGCCACAAAAATAAGCCAGCGAAGTAGAGAGCCTGCTGTCCTGCTGTTTTACGTTGCTCCTTCATTTTTGCATCCAACTCTAGAATAGCATCTCGATCTGAAAAGATTTTGTTCAGAGCTTTTTTGATAGCATCTCAAAATATCACAAGAGGAACACATAAGCCAAAGGCTTCCAAAGCAAATATTGTTCTCTGTATTGCATATTGATAAACACACAGGCAATCCCTCCCAATTTAAAATATTAATTTGGTACAGGCATAAAAGATAGAAGAAGGTTCCCTCCAACATGGTCATTGTGCAAGAACCCTGCTGTTTGTTAAATCTTAGCAATCGTAGCTGAGACTTCTGCCAGATAAATGGAAACTTGACAATAAGGTTCACATTTATACCAGTGTCTGCCAAGCAAGTAAACAGTTAACTGTAGAGTAGCCCTAAATGCTGAACACAAGATGATTTAGCTCCAGAATCCCTGGAAAACATGGTGCATTTCTTAACACTAAAGCTCATTTTCCTCCATCCTCGTTGTTATTGTCAGTTGCTCTCATCAGATTAACCCGATATAGAAATTTCATGTGGTGTGTGTGACCTACTGCCAAATATTTTCTTTCACCCACATTCATTTCTGCTCCTTTTTTAGGAGCCATTAAAAACCAAATGTCTGACTCTTATTGCCATGACTTCCTCAGACAGTCTTAAAATGCATGCTAATTTTGCTGCCCTACACTATTAATGCTCAGGGACTCAAATAAGAGTGATGTCATGAGTCAGAGCTGTTTCATATCATACTGCTTAACAAAACTGTCAGTAACAGTTATAAATCTGCACAGTCTGGAAGATACAAAGACAAGAGTTTAATGACAACTCTATTTACCAGATAAAGCAAATATGTTTTTGGGAATATCATACTTAGCAAAATAACCCCAGTTTTTAGTTGGAGAAAGGAATACCAACGTTCATGAAGTTATCTTCCCCATTTGTAAAGTCGGGGTAGCTTGAAAGACAGAAATGGCATGGCTTTAATGACTTCTTAAATTGCAGTTCTGCTCAAAAGTACTGACATCAGACAAGACAGAAAAACAATCACAAGAAGCTTGATTCAATTATTTTTTTCCATAAAAGATTTTTCATCTTGGTAGATAAATCATTATTTTTTTTAGTGTTTTATTTTAACATTCAGTCTTACTCTTCACAGTTTTGTGTTTTGATATTTTTGCTTACAATCTTGACAAATTTCACTCAATTCAGTACCAGATACCATGTCAAATGCAAAGCTGGAGTATACCTTTTTAAATTAGGCAGAATTAGTCTACAACTTTCAGATCTTCACACACAGGTGTTTAAAGCATAAAGCAGTATTGTCCTAATAAGCATACCTGGATTAGGGCTCTTTTTATGAGCATAAATCAGAGCCATCACTGTACAAAGTGACACCTCCTGTTTGTTTTTAATTGATTCCAACTGTCGAATACTCTCTTGGATGTCACCTAGTAAAAACAAGTACAGAACAGGCTATAACATTTTTCAAGACAAGGAATATCAGCATCAAAACCTCAACCTAACTTAAATTTTTCCCTCATTTTTTCTTCTGTATTTGATAACACCTTCTTCATAACTTCCTTCATTATTCACATACCCATTTTCACTTGTTTGTGCAAGTCTTTCAGACAGAGACATGAAAGAAAAAAGCATCTCAATGCCAAAATCTTAAAAGGAGTTATGTGCTAGTTCTGCCAACTCCCATAAAGATGACAACCGTGTTTATTATTTCTTTTGTACAGGACACTGTTTCTATATATATCCAGGATTTTTGCCTTGTTTGCGTGAATCTTTTGAATATCAATAGAGGAGACAATATCTTGATAAATAGGAATGCAAAACAGACAAGAAAAAAAAGTCAGGGAGTTTGGGAAAAGATACACCACCTCAAAATCTTTTCAATCCTTCCTAGCCCCCTGCCACAACCCTCCCCCACTTCAGGTTACTTATTAATCCATTATTATTCCCTGACATCCTTGAAATATGCATTTAGCTAAAGAAACTTCTTAAAACAGTTTAATGTACACAATGATCACCCCAACAGGTATCAACTGTTAGCCCCTCTGTAGCAGATAGATATAACAGAGTCAGATACAGCTGCATTAAAGGCAAGAAATACTAGCTCAAATAAACAAATTTACCTTTGTGATACAATGCAAGGGGCATTTGGATAGGGCTCAAATTCCTTCTAAGGAACCCGTTTACCTGACCCACGTTCATGTAACCATTTAAAAACAAACAAACAAAATAAAAAAAAAAAAAAAAAAAAAAAAAGAGATACTCATTATTTCTCACTTCAGATCAGTTTCATTCAAAACGCGTGAGTCTGTATGAGCCAGGTCATAAAACACGGGTAATCTTCTAAACATGGGAACATTCAGACTCCGTAATATGGACTTCTTTTTGCGCAGTAGACTAAATACTACATTTTGTGACGCCAGGAAGACCAGCGTTTTGGGAGGGCGGCGGAGGGACGGGACAGGACACAACCCCCAGCTCCCCAGCCCCACCTTACCTGCCCTCAGGGCGCCGTAAGCCCGGTAGAAAAGGAACACCGGATCGCTGCCCAGCCGCCCCAGCGCCTCATCCGCCGCCGCCCGGACGTGGTGGAAGTAGCCTTCTTGGCAGTAATAATTGAGCAGGGCCTGCGGGGGAGGCGGCCTCTGGTCACTCGCGCGAACGCTTTACCCGGGACGGCTGGAGAACTCCCGGACTAGACGGGACCGGACCGGCCCCGCCTGGCCGCTCGCCCTCCTGCCCCAGGCTCCACCGCCCCCTCCTGCGGCCCCACGCCCGCGGAGAAAACCGGGGCGTGAAGGCGCCCGGCGGCAGCACCTACCTGTTGCACCTCAGCGTCCATGGTTGCTACCCAGCACCGCTGAGGAAGGGGTCTCCGGAAGGGTGAAGGACCGTGCCTAGCCTCACGCTGCTATTGGCTGGCTTGCAGGAGCGCCCACTGCCATTGGCTCGGAGGGAAAGGAGGCGGGAGAGACTCGGGAAGAAAAACTTGTCGAGACCGCAGGAACGTCTCTGGCAGCCTATTGGATTCTCGGGAGATGGGGGCGGGACCACCCAGACGGGAGGCCCCGTACCATTGGGTGAGAGGTGGGGGGGCGGGGAGGTGCGGCTGGCTTTCCGTGAGGAGCGCTGCCGTCCTTTAGTTCCTCACTACCTGAATGCTGAATGGAAAGCTTTCAGAATTTATTTATTTTCTTGGGTTTTTTTGGCTGGACAATACGACTAAGTGGCCCACATTCCATATATTTCATCATGTGTCTTAATACTGAGCGCTTCGAGGTGTGCGAAGCTTCTCTGTAGAAATTAAATGGCAATGGGGTAAAATCAAATACAGAAAGTTCTTTTTCTTTTTTGTTTTTGTTTTTGTTTTTTTTTCTTTTTCTTTCCTCCTAGGGAATTACAGAGTTGCGAAGACTAGTACAATTCAGGTTTTCCCCTGGAGGTGAAAGCGTTCTTAGTTGTCGTTTCTAGACACAAGAAACAACCAACCGCTGGTAAATAACATTCCTTTAGAGCGGTTGTGCTGTCCGTCCAGCGGGAAAACCATTAATATTGCCATTTAGTACAAGGAGGCAAACCCATCTTCCATGGAATTAGTAGGTGAAGGTGGTTCTAGCAGAGAGCGCTCAGAGTAAGCTTTCCTAACAAATGCATCACACGGGGCACTATTCCATATCCCCAGTGTCAGGAAGGTGCCAAAGGCGGCGTATGTAAAGCATATTTAGTTGTCCTTGATGGCCAAGATGATCCTCAAAATTCCCTGTTATGTTTAAGTGGTGCTCTACTTGTTCCGAAGTAACATTTCAGCTTCTGTAACATTGAAAACCTAAAATGGGTATGAGAAACAAGTATTTTTGCGTGGCCGTGACCCATGATGTGCAGTGACAGTGGCATAGTTCTCATTTAGCTCAAAACTATTTCCTTGAGAAAAGCAAAAATTTAAAAAGCTCTGTATAGAGTATCAAAAAATACTCAGTTTATTGCCTTATTTTTGAAGCAGTCTAATATTCCTGTCAGTTTGTGGATAATTTACATACTTTTTAAGATAACCTTTTAAGATGTATTTTGTTTGCCTAGTAATCTGAAAACACCTTTTCATTTTGATACTTACACTTTTCTATGGAAAGTTTTAAATTTTTTTTCGTAATGCATTTCAGAACAATTTGAAGGAGAAACATTTTCCTTCCTCAAAAGATGTGTGGTGAATTTCAGGGAAGGTGCTATGAAATTTTATTTCTGCATATTAGCAACTGAGCAGGCATAGAGAATACTATTGCTCATAAACTGGTTCTATACTAAGTTCAGTATTCACTGCTGAGTGTTTTCAATATAAGTTGTAGAGGAATGCAACATAAAATTATGCAAGCATATAAATGAACATTTTCAGAAATTCACTGAAGCAATTGGTAAGGAATAACTGACAGGCACACTTTCCACCTGCATTTGCATTTTTCCATACCAGTATCCACAAATGATAGCTTCTAGGAACATAGCGCTTCCAGAGAGGTTCTTAAAAATTCCTGAGGACAAGACCAATGGTTATTCACTCCAATGCTGATTCACCTTTTTCAGAAATGCACTTGAATGCGAGATGTTCTGTAGCCTATTTGTGAACACTATACTAACAAGAATAAACTAGTTCTTATAATCTAAGTTGGTGAATTTCATGCATCTAGTACTATTTTCAGTCCTCACTTTCTCTGTGTAAACTCATGAATGCTCAGTTCTCATTCCTGTAAATGCTCCCGGCCTCCTGGGACACCCTCAGGACAGCTCTGGTATTTGGCAGTTGGGTACCCCACTGCGTGGAGCTGCTGCATGAACTCATAAAGTTACTCAGGGCAGTACCATTGATACGTGCAAGATCATCATGCTCAGTGTCTAACAGGCTGTCCTGGGTTGAGAGACACAGGACTAACTTTTCTTCTAATGCTGGGGAAAATTACACTTTTAGAAGACTCTCGTGTCTGAATTTGTGAAAATATTTACTTTACAGCCAGCCAGGCTCTGTGGGATTCAAGGTTAGTGTTTTCGAGCCTTGCCAGGTGCAGGGACAAGGAGGAGCAAGGCCTGGGCATTTGACCCAGGCTGGCCAACAGGAGTATTTCATACCATGAACGTCACATTCAATATAAATTAGAAAAGTTTGCTGCGTAGCTGGCTCTCTCCCTGATGGCGGCGGTCCGGACAACTCCTTGCCCCGGTGCCGGAGCCCTGAGGCCTTCCCTTCCTCCTGAAGCCATTGCGCTCCCAGTGTCCGATACTTGCTATCCACTGCTGGGAGTGCACAGCTTCCTGCTGATATAGATGGCTGAGTATAATTTCTGTATATCTTATATCAGTATCGGGATTAATACTGGTTCTTTAGTATTATTGTTAATTATTTAGTCTTAGTCTATTAAATCTATTTATACTTCAACCCTTGTGTTTCTTTGTGTTCCCCGATTCCCCTTTCCGGGTGGGGAGGGGTCATCGGGTGATAGAATAATTGTCTAACGACAATAGATTGTTATGGGCTCTCTCAAACCATAACACAGGCATTGAACTAGAAATCCCTAGTCGGTGGCTAACAAGCAAGTCCCAAGGATTTGCTTATGTGGGAGAACAGTATAGCTGGCTGTAAAAGGTTTCAGTATCCTTTCATTCTCTGCTTTTAGAAGCGTACCTTTTTATATAAATGTAAGATAATAAAGACAAAGGGAACATACAATAAAAAATGTAATCTTTATTATTTTGGCGCATTAATAATGTTGTTTAGCATCAGTTAGGGTAATAGTAGCATTTTCCTGCATGCAGTTCACTAATACAGTATTAGTCAATAATTTTAATAAAAGTCATCTATATTTAATTTTCCTGCGTAAGAAACATAAAATGTCCTTATGTGTTGGATTATACAATTTTGCTACTTTCTCTTTGTGAAAAAATATTGTGGACCCAAGATAATATTTAGAACGGTTCTAGTGCAGCATGAATCAAAAAAAAAAAAAAATTGTGAGTAAAGATGAGAAAAGATTAAGGATTCTGTGAAAGAAAGGTTGTATCTGGAAACTTATGATGCAGGCACTGCTTAGACATTCAGTTTGAACTTACACCATTTCCCAACTGCAAAAAAACTTAGATTTTTTAGAAGCAAATTATGAACTCATTTTGCAAAAAGTATTGACATGTTTGAAAATATTGTAAAAAATAAGAACCTACAGCTATCCATTCTCTTAGTTATATCTTGTTCTCTGGAGTTCTTCTGTGAAAAAGTGCTATGGACAGAAAGTAACAAAAATGGTGTGACATTAACCTGAAGATAAAATTCAGTTCTTGTTTTATGTACATAATGCTGAAAAATAAAATAAAATGATTTTTACAGTATTTATATTTGCTTATAAAATTCTAACCTTATTTTCAACAGGTTTAGTAGTTTTCAACATCTGTACAGTTTGGATATACACTATATGCTTTCCACTGAAAATTCAAAAATGTAAAACAAATAAGCTCCTAAGTAGCTGCAAAATATTGCTTAATGGTATGGAGGAATGAGGTCTTGTTGAGTAATTTATTTCATTTAGCTCTGATGTATGGCTTCCCATATTTAAGAATCCCGGACATTCAAAGGAAGAGCAGCATAGGCAATATAAACATGCATCGATAGCATCCAAACTATCTATAATGGTAGATAATACGTAATTTTACCTGTTGAAAGCTTGCACACTACACTTATTGTGGTACATATTTGATGCAATAAATGTGCTTAGGTCATTATCTGTTTGCTCAAACATGCACCACAGGTTAAAAATTACTATTTACAGAACAGAGGGCTTTTCATTAACATGTACAACAACATCAACCTTACTGAGAGCCGAAGATGGCTAAACAATACTGCAGGATAAAGCAGAACAACTTTATAAAGGGATCTTTTTGATCAATTTGGTGGGCTGAGGCAGATTCATTTAGTATTTGTATGCAGAAAGACATTTGACGAAGACAAAATCTGACTCCAGGCCTAGAAGGAAGTTCACGCTCTCTAAAACTTAATGGTCTGCAAAAAATAATCAATCTCTACTGTTCTTGTGAGTTATAAGGGACTTTACAGGCATACCAAGACTTGTTAGGACATGATACAACATGAATACATTAATTAAGCACCTCGAAATCTCTTACTCCTTTCCAGAAACACTGTGCTAAAAAAAATCTGTTGTTCTTTGTGACTTAATGTTATTTTCATGCATGATCTATAAGTGCAACATGCCTTCATGCAAATCATTTCTGTGTGTATATTAGTTGTATAATAGAACACCTGGCCCTTGTACCTGTAAAGTTGTACTTAATTCCCTTCCCCAACAGAAGCCCCATTTACAAAAATAGTCACATATAATAAACAACATATGAATAAAAATAAGATGAATCCACCAACACAGGTTTTGTAAAAATATGATGTATGTGGCAGTTGAAATGCAAACAGTGGATACAGTTACCGTATTGTTTTATGCTAAACACACAAATGCTTCATTTGCACCCCTTTAGCTGGTCCCTACAGTCTGAGTAGCCATTTTTTCTCTCCTCTTCAGCAGTGTCAGCTGGTAGTGAGAACAGTAACCTCCTGTCAAGGTTGTTTCCCCATATCACAGTCACAGTCACTGACAAGGGGTCACTGTCTTTTAATAGGCACTGACCTTTAATTTACAGTATATTTGTAAAAATTGTCAGTTTGGCATAGACCTCCAGCAGGAGTCCTGTTGACACAAACACGTGATCCTTACAGGCTAGAACTATTTTGCACATAGATGCTTTTGGTTGATATTTGCTTTTATTTCTGACCTCCTTTATCTTCATGCTTTTTTTTGTCTGGCCTTGTTACGTGATCATAAGAAGGTGGACAAACTGCTGTTGATGCAGTTATATCGGTTTTCTCTGTAAATGAGTTTTCATTTAACTTGTCAATAAGGATTTCATCTTTCATACCCTGACCAGCCCCTCCTTCGGTTTTGTTTTTGTTATAGATAAAGGAAGCTTGTTTTACTGTTCGTTTTAAAAGGTGACGTCTATAAGCCCGTTGAATAATGACAGCAGATACTTCCTCCTGTTTTCGTTTTAATGTGGTTGTAATTGGTTCGTAGGAAGCTTTTGAAGGATTGGATGCCATAAACCGATCTTCCATCTGTATTCTGAGGGCGTCCATCTCCCCACTTTCCCCCAAAACACGCTTCGTGAAAGCAAACAAGATGTCAAGGCAGTGAATTCTGTCACCGCTTACCATGGGCAGATCCATTGCAATAAGCTGGACTTTGTTTGGTTTGGGTAGATGAAGAGGAGGCTCAAGTGCTGCTGCAAAATCAGACAATTTCTCAAATTCCATGAATTGTGTTGCATCGGGATCAAACTTCTCCCAGACTTCATAGAACATCTCAAAGTCATCCTCACTCAAGGGTTCAGCGCTTTCTTCAGTAGCAACACCGAAATTCTCCAAAATCACAGCAATGTACATGTTCACCACTACCAGAAATGATATGATAATGTAGCTGACAAAGAAGAATATCCCAACAGAAGGGTTGCCGCAGTCACCTTTCACAGAGCTCCCCGGATGAGCTTTGTTAGGGTCACAGTCTGGCTCCCCACTGTTAAGAATTGGGGCTAGCAAACCATCCCAGCCAGCAGATGTGGTAATTTGAAAGAGGCAGATCATGCTGTTGCCGAATGTTTCAAAGTTGAACATGTCGTCAATCCCAGCTTCCCTCTTAACATAGGCAAAGTTGGACATGCCAAAGATGGCGTAGATAAACATGACCAGGAACAGCAGCAGACCAATGTTGAACAAAGCAGGAAGAGACATCATCAAAGCAAAAAGCAGAGTGCGGATTCCCTTGGCGCCTTTAATGAGACGCAGGATTCGACCGATTCTGGCAAGTCGGATCACTCTGAATAGTGTGGGGGATACAAAATATTTCTCAATCATCTCCGCTAAGAACATACCTAAAACAGAAAAAAATAAAACCAAGACACATGAACACAATCCATATCATAGTAGAAATTTAGAAAAATAGTTTTAAAATTGGTGGTTCTATGTATCAATTAAAGACATTCTGTAGATTCTGTTATACCAGTTATACATAGTATTTGCAGATGCAATATGTGTTGAATTATTAGAACAGTTTTGATAGTACGATTAGGCAAATTATTAGATGAAATGAAAAGTTGCTTGACTTAATTGTAAACCTTGCAATGTCAAAGGCTAACCATATAGGTCTATTTGAGTGAAAGTTCCCCTTGTAATCATTTTACCCTATTTTTAGTTTAATAAACAAGACTTACCTACTATTGAGAGAATGACAACTACAAAATCAAAAATGTTCCAGCCTATAGTGAAATAGTAATGGCGAAGTGAAATTAATTTCAGGACACATTCTCCAGTAAAAAGGACAATGAACACCAGGTTTATCCAGTATAAAATATTTTCCATTTCTTTACTCTGGTCATCAGTTTCTACCATCATGGTAACCATGTTAAGACAAATAAGAATCATGATGCTGATGTCAAAGACTTGCTGTGTCACAAAATCAAAGACCATGCCTTGGAATTTGTTCTGAGGAGAAAAGAAAAAAAGAAATATCCAATACAAACTGCAATTGTTTTTTGTCTTCCTGTTAAAAGAAAGAAGAAAAATACATGCAGTTAGGCCTATAAGACTTCAATAAAAATTTAACTAGTGATCTTAAGTAGAGTAGTCAAATTAAAGTGAATACAACAGCTTAGTTCACCCTTTTTCATTTGTATACATAAAATGGTTGCAAGGGAAAAGTAGTTTTATTTACTGTGTTTACATTTTTGCTGACTGACACACTAGTTAATGATAATTTTCACACGGGCATATTTCTGCTCTCTGTATATCAATAAAAAATGAGCTGTTCGTAAATAGCTATTGGTCTGATGTATATAAATAATTTTACCCCTGGTCTTGGTATAGGTTTTTGTGGTTTTTTGGATCCCAGCTTTTTCATTGCATTGTAGTATTTCTTCTGCTCTTCTGTCATAAATATGTCTTGACCTCCAAAGTAAAAACATGAAATCAAAATTGGTTATAATCACATTTATATGCAGTGTTGAAAAAACTCTTAGAAAGAAATGTGATTTATTTGTTTATTTCATGAAAATCAAGACGACTGAATTGGGAAAAATCTCACAGCTATCAAATGCAGCTGTCTGCAATCCAGCATTTAGTCCAGAAGTTGTCTGGACATCCAGTACTGCATCTGACAAAAAACCACTGCAGTTATTTTCCTTGAATGGCAAGAAATCCTTTTCAGTCCCTCTTTTCTTTTATAGGAAGAGGTACAGTAAACAGCACCTGAGATAAGCTCGAATAGTCTGGGCTGCTTCAGTACTGTCGCCTCTGAACTGCGATTTTAGTGAAACAAAGGAAGCAGACAAACTCGGGTTTTCAGTACATGAATAAGTTAGTGCTTTAGGTATCTTTAGTTTAGCAATTCCAACACTAGGAATGGGACTCAAACTCTTCAAGGTTTTCAAGAAGATGGATTATCAGACTTTGGAGAAACTGAGCTGAAGATTGAAGCACTCCTGATACTGTTAACAGCAAAATGCTCTCTTTTAATTATTTTATCTTGATTAACTTCCATGTTCACTGAATTTTCACTGAATTTCACTGAATTTTTAGAGTTGGAAGGGACCATAAAGATCATCTAGTTCAACTCCCCTGCTGAAGCAGGATTGCCCAGAGAATGTTAGAGCACATTACTCAGGATTGCATCCAGGCGGGCCTTGAAAATCTCCAAAGAAGGGGACTCAATGAAGTTCAATGAAGTTCTGATTAGAAAAAGCCAGAACTGGCCTTTGGAGTTTGACAGTAAAGATAAAGAGAGAATTATGGGTCTTTCATGGCAACCTAACGAAAATCCACTGCCCATAGTATCTTGTAGAGACAGCTTGAATGAAAACCCATCAGACTCCACATACCTCTTAAAGTATTTTTTTCCTGTATAAAAGATACTTGCAGACATCTAATTCCAGGAATGTCTATGAACACATAAGACTGGATGCAGCCCTTTGTGGACAAGTGTTTGGGAAGCTTGAAGACATGGGAATGCATGCACCGTACACTGGATGGGCATGAGCATCTGATACTCTGACCATCTCTACGACTGAGATTATCTACATCTGCACTATGAAACACTAAAAAAGAAGCCCTGAGCTAGTCACAAACCACTCCTGTTCTGTATAGATTGTTCAGTGCCACAAAATAGAACTTGAATACTCTGGTTCATTAAAACAGCGTCTGTAGCAGCGTAATGAAATAACGCTTTATTTTTCATAACCAGGTAGTTATTTTTCTGTGCTGATAAAATCACTACAAATCAAGCAGAAAAAAAAATCAAGAAATTATGAGTGCTTTAATATAGAGGCCTAAATCAGGGGTTTGATTATGTAAGGAGATTTCATGAAGTTTAGACATGGAAAAGCAAATGACTCAAGGAAGACTAAACTGGACATTGGAAACATTCACTACAATGTAAAATGTTATGACATTAATGCATATTACATATTGGTAAGATCTTATATCTGAATATACTTCGGCTTTTTCAATTTTGAACAAACCTTGGGTGTGCATTGGACCTGCAAAAATTCAGTATTTTAGAATATCTTTAGAAGAGAAATGAAAAAATACTTATCTTCTTTTTTTGCTGATTGAAGTTATCAATAATGACACCAATGAACAGGTTCAGGGTGAAAAAAGACCCAAAAATGATAAAGATGACGAAGTACAAATACATGTACAGGTTGTCTTCATACTTGGGTTGCTGTAATACCTAAGGAAAAAAATGTGTAATATCATTCCTAAGATTTCATGTGGAAAAGTCAACTGAACAAGCAGCAACCTTGGGCAAAATGTACTTAATATTTTGTGTTTGGACAATACTCCTGTCACTTACATTGATGCATTTTGTCCATTCCATCTATTACTGACAGCATCTGGCAGTTTGCATTCAGTTTTCCACAATTTGTTACAGCAGAAGCTCATATTAGTTAATTTAACTTTGTTTCATTCTATTGTATGGATATTAATTGCTTTTGGAAGATATATAAATACACACTCGTTGATAGACCTCAAGCAAAAAAGATAATTTAAAATATTGGCAGTACTTACATCTCTTGAGTCAATTGCTGCATACATAATATCCATCCAGCCTTTAAATGTAGCCTGTAAACAGTACACACCTGTTTAAGCATAGAGCTTGAAGACAATTCATATAATTATTTTCAGCAACTGAGTAAAGCACCAGGGATAATTAGCATAACATGAAATTTCTAGATAATTTTGTCTCTTAGCTTTCTTCATGGCTGCTTATCAGATACACTGCTGTGCATCCCCCTATTTTGTCTCTATATGAACATTTTAAGCAGTAAGTGTAATTAACTTATTTCTAATTAATTATCGTGAATAATAGAATGTAGTGTCATTTTAGTGGACTAAATGTTCATCAAATCATGTCAGCTGCAAAGGCTATGTACAGCTGAGGAACAGCCTTGTGTAACTGAGTTGCCACCAATGAAGACTGAGGTGTAGTCCCTCCCTCTCAAATCAGTCAGAAAGGTGGCAACCAAAGGAAAGCAAAAATTTGATCAGCTCAGAAAGGGTATTTTCCTATCAATGAGAATTTTGAATTGTCTCTAGTTTGAAAGACTCTACCCGATTTAGTAATTCTATTTTCATTTTAAATATATTGTATTGTGTTTTACAGAGGCTAAATCCCTCAGATATGTTCTGAGATAAACTGGTAAGAAAAGGATGTATTTTATGTGCATCAAAGATTTAATATGCCTCATACATGACAGCATTTAATGAACTTTTATAGCTATTTTCTCTGCCCAAAACCTGTAAATTTTTATATTGGACAGTGAGCTGTAGACTGCTTCATCTGGGTGTTCAAAACAGAAAGTAATTTTCTCTGTTGTAGCATTTAGTTCTGTTTTGACTAGGCAACATCTCCAACCAGAAATCACTCAGTTTTTAATTCAGTTGTGCCCAGAATAAAACAAAGAAGTGAGAAAGTTCTCTGTCATTTGATCCCTATTATGATTTTGCTAAACAAGGCTGCAGATCATTGATTCCTTCATATTCCTTGCCATAGAGACCAATCGCAGAAACAAATAGGCAATGGAACACTCTTCTTCCATGGTTATTGCTGCATCTCCATCATCTTGAGGTTTCATTTCTAGTGGAGGTTTCAAAAAGGCTTTGCTTATGCAAAATAAGCAAAATATGCAAAACTGCAAAGCAGTTGGCACAATCCTGAAGTGAACTTAAAATAAGAAGGAATTATTTTCTTCAAGGAAAAGAGGTCCCTTACACTTTTGAAATAGTGAAATACTAAAAATTGCATGATTATCCTGAGATGCAAATCCCGTATGCAACAACTTTCACATCTTGGGGCCGACACAGAAAATACGATGTTCAGGCAACTTACAGTACCATGGTGAAATCAAAGAGTAGTATCAGAGGCCTGATAAATCAACAATAAATCTGAAGCAAGTAGAGGTCTCAGCTGAAGAATGTAAAGTACTTATGGAATATTTGGACTGCAAGGGATTCGGAGAGGTAGGATCAGCTTTATTTATGCAATTCCTAATATATGTTTAATCTGTTCTCAAAGACTTTTAATGACAGACATTTCACAACCTCATAAAAAATATTTATTCACGCACTTGTCTTTAGTGTTTCGTAATATCTAAATCCTTCTGTTGCCATTTAAGACTGTCACTTGTCACAATCATTATATATCTGGAGAAGAGAGTACTAATCATCCCTTGTGCAGAACCTTTTACTTATTTGCAAACTGATTATTGCTGCCTTTCTTCTTTAGGCTGGGATCACTGTTCCTTCAATCTTCCCATGTAGATCTTGCGTTCCAGAACTCCGATCATTCTCATTATTTTCCTCTGAGCTCTCTTCCACTAGGTTCATCTCTTGAAATGGTAACCAAAACTGGACTCAGTATTTCAGCTGAGATCTTACAAGGTCTAAATAGGGCAGGATATGTGCTTCACATATTACAGGTGCTACTTTTGTTTCTGTCTTCATACATTATTTGCATTTTTCTTAATGTCAAAACTTAAGTTGAAATAAGCACTTCAACCTGAAAGACGAAATGCAAATAATGGGTGTTCTTTTACTTCAGAAACATGATGCAAATGATGGAGTGGCTCTTCTGCAAAGGGTGTGCGGTTGCTTCAGATTCAGACACATGATGATCCTTGTACATCGTCCTCCAGGCACAGTGGAATTATTGGGTTTTGTGAATTTATTGGTGTAGCCCAGACTAACTAGAGTGAATGGAAAAAAATAGACTAATTTTAAAATATTAAGCTTCACCGTCATCAGTAAAGTACTTCATTAGAAACAGTCTATACATTTTGGCTAGCGCTAGGAAAAAGCTCTGAAGAACTGAGCTGTTGAATGATTATCATTATTATTAAAAAGGCAACTTGAAAAGAGTATGGGGGTGGAAAAATATAACATATTACTATCTTGCAGTTCAAAATATCTAAAGTAAAATGAGTATTTTGCATGGAGTTTTACAAAACCATAAGATATTACTGTTATTGAAGAAATGAAGAAAAAAACAATCCCAAAACCTAGTTAAAATTAAGTCATGTTATTTTTTTAATTCTAAATCCCTCATGAAATTCAGTAAGAATCAGTGAATATATTTATCATTATGCAAAACCATTTACACTAGTTGAGAACTTAGCTGTGAGAAAATGGATTCTTAATTCCCAAAGCAGAAGCATCACTTCAGCACGAGAACTTTTAATTTTTAAATGTGTTGTTTGAACAATAGCAAATAAAAGAACTGGAGTTTCAGTGTCAAGACATCACATTTAGTGAGAATATGTTATTTCTACTGCATTCAGTAGAAGCTTAGGACTAAATTTATCTGCAATACGTTTTCTTTAACAGAAATAAGGTATTATTTGGGCATTTGTGCATACTGAATAGAAAATAACCCAGAAATATGCCTAAGAGATCAAATTCTTAGTTTCTTTTTTGTATATTCAAATACAAAAATATATTGTATATTCTCAGTGACACTAAATCAGGAGTAATTCATTGATTTCAAAGATTACAGCAGTGTAACTGAAATCAGCATCTATTCCAAATGGTTTTTTTCCCCAAGGCAATTTGAAAGACTTACATTCAAATGCAGATTGAAATGTAGTTAGAAAAACCAAATTGGGCATCAAAAACGGCCAATTTACTTTACTATTGTTAAAAGTATGTAGACTTTTTTTTCCTGAGGAATAATTTCTGATGAAGTTATATATAATTCTGGAGTTCCATGACTTCATTTCTTTACCAGAAATAACCACCAGGAATATTCACATTCCCTTTTGGAGATCCAGTAGCATCTTGCTTTTAAAATACTAACCTGCTAGAACTTTGAAGCCACTCTAATCTTATAGCCCTAGAATTCTGCTTCAGATTTTTTTTACCCTACACTTCGCAAGATGTGTTTTCTTATTTATATTAGTAACAGCAGAATAATATAACATTGTGCTTTGAGACATACTGCTTTGCTATGTTTTATCCTGATAAGCAGGATATACGCTTTCCAGCAAGGATAAAAGCAGGCCACTGGGAGATTTACTTACCAAAGAATCCAAACACTAGGTTCAAATTAAAAAGGCATAAAGCCATAAAATTAGCAGGGCAGGTGCCACATCTCTTTGTGTACACCAACCTCTTCCTCTTCACTCACTGATGCATGAAAATTGTGAAAGGAATTTCTCCAGATCTGTCTCTGCTTTCATGCTTTTCTTTAGGGACAGAGAAATACTCAAACAAGTTCAGACCAAGAAATGAAAAAAGAAGTTTGCAGATCCACATAGACCAACATGAGGTATGCTGGATTATAGAAGAAAAAACTCCTTAAACAGAATGTCTATTTATATGACCGATGGCATAAATCTTTACACTCCAAATCATGTAAGAATTTTGGAAAATAGTCTCTGAGCAACAAAGTCTATAAAACTTGGTTATATCAATGGCACATATTGTTAGCCTGTATTTCTGGGCAGAAAGAATTATAACACTGCTAGGAATACTAAAGATTTTCCACACTCCCTCCTCCCCCAAAGAAAAAAAAATAAAATATGCAACCCCCAAATTAGTTTATGTTCTTTTCTTCAGTCCCACTTTTCAGAAATGAATCCCCCATCACCAGTAAGGAAACTCAAGGAAGAACTTCTCAGAGAGTTCTCTTTGCTTAAAAAGCCACAGCCACACAGTTCTAATATATTTTTGAGGCTAAAATATTTATTTCTGAAATTATCCCACTTCTTTTGAGTATTTCTGTGTGAGATATCTATGTTTCTTTTCAATATTACTCTTAAAAAGAGGGTTTTTTTTCTGGGATGAGCAGACCCTTATACTATCAGAAAAGGCTTTTCGTGATTCATTTATATTTTTCCCAGTGCCAGGGTTTGGAATTCTTTTGGCTTGTTTTCATTTGGATTTTTTCTTGGCATGAAAATGGCACTACGTCCAGTAGTATTCACTCCAGACAGAAAACCTCTGATGCAGAAAATAAAGATTTTTGTTGTATTACCTCTAATACAGAAAAGCTGAGGGGATTTACAATATTATTCTTTGACTGGCCCAAAGAGTATGAGTCAGAGGATAGAATGGAAATAATACTGGATTGTGAGAGGCAGCTTTCTGTAGTTTCTAGCTTCCTGAAAAAAGGACCTTGTGCCTGTAATTCATGCACTGATACTTATCACTGAGTTTGTCATTAGAAAAACGCCATTGACCTCTGTGGTGTTATTTTCTCAGATCCATCACAACCTAAACAAAAGTCTGCGCCTGAGGTTGTTAAGGTGGGGAACCAAATCACTTCAGTAGACTTTCCAATTTATCATTGAGATGTTAAAAAAGGCCATTAATGTTCACATTGGGTACACAGGAAACATACCCACTTTCAACCATGATTTTTGATTCTGATTTTTCAGGCTTAATACCTTATACCAATTACTGAAGTTTCATTAGGTTTATCTTTATTTCTGACACAGTAATGGGTACCTCTAATTAATTTACTTATCTTTAGTATTACTAAAGGATTAGGAAAGTTAAGAAAACCTAGGATTGTGACATACCTATTCATTTCTCATATTTCTTCTGACACAGTGGCTTTGGAAACCTATTCTAGATTCTCATGAAAAGCATTTTATATATTAAATAGAAAATCACCTTATAAATACCTTCTTTGATGGAGAAAGTGAATCTCAAACATTTATGAATTGTGGCCTTTCTTGTGTTCTTGAAGGTGAAAAAAACATAAATTCTGTATATTTTAAAGCGTTGGCTGAAAATCAAGCTGATATTTTGCTTTCTCTGCCCTAGGGCTTTTATCATTCCATAACTGCAAAATCACTACTAGTGGTTTACTTACCAAACCCTAAAAGATGCAGGGTCAAGTGTCTGTTTTGTGGAATGAGAGAAGTGCCCCATTTTTTTCTGGTATGTCAAACAAAAAATCTCTTCATGCTTTTGTAAGAATTTTAGTAATACAGAAAATAGGTGGTGTTGTCATTGACATTCTACTCGTACAAAAAAAAAATCCATCCATTAGGCAAGCCTTTGATCAATGCAAAATCTCATATTGTAGACACTGCAAAAACAACTGGCTTGTCCTCCCATGAGAACTAGGTCCCTCCGTGGTAGGTCTAGATTTATTTTTCCGTTGGAAGCGTGGAACAATTGGCAAATTTCTCCCAATTTGCCTCCCAGAACAATCCAATAATTTAAGAATCTAAGTCTTCATGTAAGAAATATTCATTGCTTTTCAATGAAGAGAAGATGGAATAAGCTATGCATAGACGTGACACTGAAATATGTATGACTGCAAATAGCTGAGGGGTGGTGGTTGTGGGCAGAAAGCCAGAAGAAAAGGTACCTGGTGTTATCCCTGTCCCAGAACAGACTAGGTTACTGCTGGAAGAAGAGTTACAAACCACTTGGAAAGAGTTTCGTTGATGTCTGGTTTCTCCTGAACATGTTAAATAAAGCATTCTGGCCCCTCCAACCCCAAAGTGATTCTAGGCCAGTGGATTTCAAAAATAAGACAGAGAAAAAAGGGTTTAAAGTTGCTATACTACAATCCAATTTTGTTACCAAAATCAATTTGTATTCAGTAGTTTATTTATTTAATACTGCTGGTCCCTCTCTGCTCTTTCCTGATGTGACGGTAAAGTAAATAATTAATCATAGTGAAATTTAAATTGTTAGAGTTGTCACTCACACAGGTGAGATACTGTATTAGCTGGGAGAGGCAGTTCACAATGCTCAGAACTATCATTTTAGACTCTGTGCAGGACCATGTTGATACCACTGCATCATGTTAATGATTTGTATTATTGAGATTTTTTATGCCAACATAAAAGCCAGAAACATATTTAAAAACTATAAAAAGGAAAACTAAACTTCTGCAGAATTAGACAGTAA
Source organism: Numenius arquata (assembly GCF_964106895.1). NCBI lineage: Eukaryota > Metazoa > Chordata > Aves > Charadriiformes > Scolopacidae > Numenius > Numenius arquata. The sequence continues at coordinate 21,252,495 of NC_133578.1, forward strand.
CCTCAAAAAAACATAGAGGTTGCTGAATGCACACAACATAGGTTAGAGTCCAGCATTTTTTTTTTTTATTAAAGCTGGGTCAGGTTGTTAGCTACTCCAAAATACAAAGACAGTGCTGTGAGGACACAATCTTTGATAGGGAAGGCATAACCTTATAGTATCTTTCTGCATATATTTTCTTCCTTTTCTTCTCTCAGTTTTTGCTAAATAACCTCCACTAGGTGGTTATGCACAGAAATAGCAGGGAAAATATTCAATCAATTATAGCATCTAATGATATTTTTCTTTTCTTATTTCTCTTCCAAAAGAGAAATTGCTTCTTAGATCACATAAGTCTGCACTGGCGGCAGCCACATCATTGAGATGGGATTTCCTACTGGAATTCTTCTCTGTGACTTAATCACACCAACGCAGATTTTTGCTTTTCAGCAACAGTAAAACTTAAAATATACAGATAGCTGAATACCACCATTCCTAGGTACTTCTAGAAACTTTTAAAGTTAGAAGGGGCTGGAAGACTAAGGGAGCCATAAATAGTAAGAATAGCACTTGTTCTGTCAGACGTCCTAAAAATTCTGTATTCATCTTTAGTAGGCTCTACTTGCTGTTTACTATGAAAATAGTAATCAGTTATCAGTGCAGCGGTATTACTAAATCACAGATAAAAATCATCAGGTAAATATGTTTTCTGTCTTTGTTGCTAGAAATGCTTTTCACTATTGCATATAAACAGTAAGAGGTATATAAAGAGTGATCACTTACTACTTGAAGTAAAGAAAGATACCCAAATCCTACATTATCAAAGTTTACTTTCACGTTTTTCCACCGGGCACTTTGATTGTTTTTTATGAGCTCCTCGCACTGACTAAAATTGTTGATTTGGTCGACTTCAAACCTTTCATCAGTTGTGGTGTTAACACAGTAGTAGAACTTCCCAGCAAACAGATTTACTCCCATGATGCTGAAAATTAGCCAGAATATAAGACAAACGAGAAGCACGTTCATGATGGATGGAATTGCTCCTAAAAGGGCATTCACAACCACCTAGTACACAAATACAGGGGGAAAAAGAAAAGAGTGTAAGAATATTCACAGCAATAAAGGTTTGTATAATGTTTTACCAATGCTTAATAAATGACTGTTCAGAAACTAATACTATAAAAGTTAAAGCAGTACATTAATAACTGTAGCATTGCACTGTTCTTCTAATTACTTAACATTAGAACACGTAATGAAAGGAAAATAAGTGAGAAAATTAAAACAATTAAAAGAAAAACAAAAAAGAGGACCTGGTGGTAGTAAGATGAAGCCTGACACTGACATGTTCTATATAAAAAAGACAAACGTGTTAAATATAAATATGGACATAATAAAATTCTAAAAATGCATGAAATTATAGGTTTAAAAAGTTTAAAGAAAAATGGCAACCTGTAGATCAACATAGCTTTGAAATTTAAGCTGAAAACACAAATGCCATGAATCTAGAAACTAAGCTCTACATTAGAAGGATTATGCAGGAATTAAATACATATCTTTATTGCCTTATTGTTCCATGCAAGATTATAACAAAGATTTATTTCTTTGTATAGAAAAGCAAGACAGTTTTGCAATATGTGTCTACTTGAATCAACATAATTTATTTCAAGCTCCAGTCTTATTGTTTCACGTATTGAGTTTAAGTCAGTAATACCCTTCATTTATCTAAAGAAGGCCATATATCAAGGACAGGTTTAGGGGTTTTGATTTTGCACTTTAAATTACTTTTGGCCAGTTGCCTTCTCAGCCCCTTGCAGGCAAGATGTCAATAATTATGTAGATAAAAAGAGTATTTTTCTGATATACACAATAATTAATCACATGTGTCTGTCAGAGCTATCAAAACTTTTGTGGTATTTGGCTAATAGCTAAGCAATCATTTGTCCTTAAGTATCCAATACCAGATCTCATTTACAAGTTATATTTTATTTTAATTTTTTTTTTTGTCTGTAAAACTTTTAGCACCTTGTAGGAAGGTAAAATAAAATATATGGTAGGGCTCTGTTTCTCAGTAATCCAATTCCTGCAATAAGAGAGGAAAGGATTGGCATGGATACTTGGGGTGTATTACGGTGTCTTAGTCCATCTTTGGTCCCTGCTTTTTGCAACATAGAGGGATCTTCCCCACTACCAACATAATTCTGAGCAAGATCAGAGCTGCTCTATCTTACTACCTGTATTTCACGGCCTCTTGAAGGCCTTTGGAAGTGGAGTATTGTAGTTGTGTTACTCGTCACTCAGCACCCTCCTCCTCCCAAATGTTATGGCCAGGAATTAGAACCTGTTTAGAGATCTTAGGTAGAAATGTTATTTTCAGGGCAGATTATCTTCACATTTTAAGGGCCTCCTCCATTGCCAGAAAGTAGAAATGGGACCTTTCTGTAACTGAGAATTATCCCTATATTTTATAAAACCATGAATTTTTTAAAATCTGGCTTTTCTTGGCAGCATCTATTTTTGGTGATAACTTTAAAGGAAGTATGCTTGCTTCTTGAGATTTTTATAATAGAAAATGGGAAGTATCTAGGTGATGTATGCATTAAAAAAAAAAAAAAAAAGTTTAAAAAGGCTAACAAGGTCCCAGTAATATTCTGAACATAAGGAACCATTTTCAAAGGAGTGAGTGAAATGGTCTTTTATTATCCTGTGGGGAGAAGAAATCTGTTGCTACTTAGTTTGATGAAACTGAAAACAACATAAAAATTATTAACACAGTTTTTCTGGATTTTATTCCAGGTCTGATCTGATCTATGACACTGTTGCTGCTTTGAAATTCTAGGCCAGCTAGTACTTGTCCTATCTTTTTCTTTTTATTTTCCTTCACCTATAAAAATTTCCTGCCTGTGTTATACTAATTGAATTTCTCTGTTTAATCTTGATGAAAAACCTGAAAAAAAAGATGTCAAGAAAGATAGATGGGGATTTAGTCCTGCAACTTAAATAAATTAAGGGTACCTGTGCTCACATGAAGAATGTTTTTGTGTGAATTGAGTACCTGTAGCAATTACCTTTTTAACAACCCTGAGATCCATTGGACCACAGCACAGATCCAGAACAGGCAGCAGAATAATAACAGCTACAGGAATTGTTACAACAATTATGAATTGATTATAGTTGTAGAAAGGAAGATTTCTACTAAATGCCATCAATGTGTCTCGCATCTTTAGATGAACAGGTAATGCAGTCTCGCTACCGAGACTGCTAAAAGATCAGCCACCTCTTCTTGAATAAGAAGTGAACAGCTTCCAGCAACTGTTCCAACAACAGTTCCAACAACTTATTTCATATAGGTCACTGAAACCCCATCAAATGGTAACAATTTTTGGTCACTACTGACCTGGCCTGGATGCGAACTGGTGACCTAGAGATGAAAGGTTCTGTATCCTATTACCAACCCCTTGAGCTATCCAGTCCCCCTGGAAGGTTTTTTAAGAAAAGAAGAAAAGAAAATTAAAACTTTTAGAAGCTGTTTTCTGTTTGCGTTTTGTTTTTTGATTTTTTTTTTCCCCCACCAGTGTTGAGCCTTTGCCCTACCATATTTATAATGTAAAACTGCATTTTTACGTGCTGTTCAGATGCTTGGCTGACTGTAAAGTCCACCTTAGGAAGAAGTCTTTAATTTCTTCAACACATACACTTGGAGGCAATTGATTTATCAGCGTTTTTTCTGTTTACTTTTTTGGTATTTGCTTTGTGAATAGCTGAGGTATATCAGGATAACCAGGATATTAGCTTACATAATATATATCCAAGATAGCACCCATACATACACACATAACACCTATGCACATAAGTTACAGCAAATGGACAGAAAAAAGTAAGAACCAATTGAAAAGGGAACTGGATGCAGAAAAGAGATCAATTTGCATTTCTTAATGAGTTAAAAAATTAGCAAATAAAAACTGTCAATCTCTTCTTGTTGAAAAGAGTCTGTAGTGGGTTAAAAGAATGTTGGCAACTACAGCTCTTATTTTTGCTTGTTCTTCAAATCTAGATCAGATGTATGTGATTCTAAACGTATTTTTTATTTTAAAAGGGGCTGTTCTTTTGGGCCTATTTTCTGCTATTCCTTGAAACAGAATATAATGCCAATAAATTGGAAAAAGATGTTTGCAGAGTAGTTTGGTTTGTTTTTAAAATTACCTCTGCATTTCCACAAGGCGGGGATGTTGTTGGTCAGGCTGACTCTGGTGAGCAAGCTGTAAAAGCCCAAGCTGATTCTGCTTGTTCACCTTCCCATAGCTTCAGGTAGGTGGAATAACAATAAGAGCAAGTGAGAAGACACCTACAGAGACAAATGGGCTCTAGACTATTCTACATCTTAGTTGATATTCATCCAGGAAAAAAAAAAAAAGATTGTGGAAAACCATGTCTTCTCTAGAAGAAAGCAGTATTTCATATATATACACATTATTTTCATGTTTACATTTTTATAATATTTATCTTGCAACATCAGATATATATGTAAGATAAAAAAATTACTGCAATGCTAATTGTCTGTCTTATCGTCTGGCTGATATGACATTATGTCAATACAAATTAGTAGTCCAGTAGTTGTTTGTTGTTGCTGTTTGCATCTTTTTTTGGACAACTGTCCAAAGAATACAGCAAAATGGAACTGAAAAAAAACCAAAACAGGTTTTGCTACCGGAGCTATGCATATGTATAGGATGAGGATTATGCAAAATACCAGCTTATCCCTGCTGTATGAGTAGAATATAAGGAAGCTTTACTAGATTCAGCCTTGCTGTGGAACACATACCTGGAAAACATAGTGAGATATAAATGTATTATAGTTCCCTCAGCAAAATTGCTTTAATAGATCCTGGCATCTCAGCAGCCACAGGCTTTCCAGGAATTCCTACATTGGACCTGACTAATAGATATATCAGGGTCGGCCTCCTGAAATCTGTAAACAAACCAGGAACAGTCTTCAGTAGTACTTAGCCATTTTTTCCATAACTTTTATAGCTTCTCTGAAGAAATTCCAAACTCTGTCCATGGTGCAAATGAGGAGGAAGTTACTATCTTTGGGATGGAAAAGAAGATTACAGGATTAAGTTTGGAACATACTTAAAATGACAAAATACTATGTTTGTCTCCACATTGGAAGTTGTACTAGGCTTAAACAGGAAAAGTTTCCCAAAGATTTGGTGTGCCGGGTTTCATAACAGAGTCCTGTGAAGGAGTCCATCAAAGACTAGAGAGGTTGTTTAACTGTTACCTCATATGTTATTCTGCATGTGCATTGTCACATAAGGTTCACATACAAAAGCACAGAAAGCCAAATAATTTTTACTTCACCAGAACCGTTGTGGATGAAATCAAACCTTATCTTCTGTGGACACTATATGGCCCTAAAAAGCATAAGACATATCCCTCCTGTATTCAATTCTTTCATAGCTGGAAAAGCCCGAGAAAGCCTTCAGGAACTCCAAGGAAGAGGAACAAATTGTGGGCTTGAGTACATATGTCCAAAAAAATTTATAGTTTCCTTCTCTTTATTGACTACCTGTATGGTCACACAGTTGTAGACTTCAGATGGTGCTTGTAACAAAAAGCCATTCACCTCCCTCTTAGCAGTACAAAGATTGAAGAGCCAGTTGTTCAAAGACAGCAGCACGCAGAGAAAGTTTGACAATAGCATATGCAGCATAAGCCACATTAGAGCAAAGCAGAAAAATTAATTCCTGACTCCAATGAAACACTGACACTGCCTTGGGCAGGATTTCAGAGTAAGCTACGAGTACTGCCTTGTCTTGAACAAGTATGGGGTAAGAACATTTGCCATAAGATCATGAATCTCCCCTGCTCAACTGGCTGAAGTTCAGAGGTACACAAAGCTGCCAGAGAGAGAATTTGCACTGAAAAATGAAGAAGTGAGCAAGTAGCCATTGGTTTAGATTCTCGGTCCACCACAGGGTAAGATTGCTGGAATGAGCAGGTACGTGTGTTGTGAGTGGACCTTGTGTAATCCCTTTTCAACATAAACAATTCAGAACAAGTTATAAAGTTGAAGGGACTGCACTTGAATGGCAAAACAGGGATTTCATCTGGATTTCTATTGTTTCAAAATTCCCCAAAGCCAGAAAATTCAAAGTACTATTTTCTTACTCAGTAAACATGACACTTGGGAGCATCTTGATTTCCTAAAATAAAGAGAGAAATTTAAAAAAACAATCACCAAGAAATAATTTATCAATAATCACTGATTTTTTCAGGGTATAGTATACATGTAATGTAAACATCTTGCAGCAGTATAGTACATGCTCTGCTTGTGTGTTTACAGTCCCTGCTGAAAAACAGGGACCATTTTGTTTCTGCAATGTCATATGAAAGCAGCACCTTCATTACTATTGTCCCTTCCTGCATGTGACCTGAGAGCATTTGTAAAGCGGCGTGACAAAAGTGGTGGGGGCAGTCCCTTTGTTCTGACCAAATAATAACAAAAATGAGCTGTAATAATGTCTTCCTGTTCTCCCTGGTCCTATAAAATAGGTGATAAAAGCTGCATTTCTCTGAAGTTAGAGAAGCCACTTCTACAAGTTACAACACAGCAGAAAGTCAGTGGGATTGGAGGAAAGAGGTATGGGGCTTAAATTTGGAGAAGCTATGTCCATTGGAAATGTTCCCCTCACAAGGCAATGGAGGTACCTGACCTGTGGGCCAGCAGACAGAATGCAAACACTCACTGCCCAGTGCAGAGGACTGAGACTGATCCTTAGTGGTGGCTTTGGGCTCTTTGCCGCAGTTGCTCAGTGTGAGGTTTGGAGGTGCTCACGAAGGAAGAAAACTAATGAAGCAGTGGGAAAAATATTCCCACACAAGATAGCCTGTCTCATCTGAGTGTATCCATGGAGTTTGATAGAAGAGGCATGTCATGTCTGGATATATAAGGATTAAAAGTTCTTTATGTTGAAGAGATAACGTATATGTACATTCCCACAGCAGTAATGTAGATGGGAACTTCTATTCAAAGATAATAAAGAAAAATTGTCACATTTTCCTACCATTTACATCAGGTAGTAAAACATATCTGACAATGCAACCTAGTAGATGAGGACAGAATGGGGAAGGGAGAAAGGGAGAGGAGGAAGAGAGAGAGAGAGAGATTGTGACAATTTTACTTGCAAATACATACTTTAACAAGACACCTCAAACCTTCATATTTCCTCATTGAGTAGCTTGGAACTGGTACATTAGGAAGAAGCATGCTGCATATACTTGATGATCAGCTATGAACTGGCTTTAGAGACAACAAAGGATGATTGAATATTTCTATGAGAGAAAGTGCAATGTACTTGACATGATCCAAATAATGATTCAAGGGGGGAACTATGGTGAATCTAAAAAGGTAGATTCATCCAAGTTATTAAAACTTTCTAATTTTCAATTAATTACTCCTCTGTTTTATCTTATAGGATTTCTTGTGAGAAAATCTTACCTCAAATAAGAATGTCCCATAACCCAACTTGTGTCTGTTGCCTCTTGTTATCACTGTGCACATCTGAAAATAGTCTAGCTTTGTCTTTTCTCTATCACCCAATCAAAATTTGAGGTATTTTATGGTTTTTGTCTTTAAGAAGTCCATAATAAAAGAACTAGAATATTGCCACCTTTGCTACACAGTTTGCCTTTATGCCATGTACTTAGATATAACTTATTCTTAACTACATAACCTATGATTATTTAAGCCCAGAACTAAATAACATTTAGAAAAATTTTTAGAAAAGTTAGAAGCAAAGGAAAAAACAAGACCGAAATCTTATTCTAGAAAATCCTTATCCTCAATTCAGGATTACTACGAAGTAGCAAATAGAAAGTATGAAAGAGTAAATTGTGATATTGAGACTAGAATATTATTTAAATCTAGAAAAAAAGCACAAAAATTTGTTTCATGAAAGAAATGAATGCATTTTGTTAGTGTTAGAACCTGCACGGGAAGCACCTCACATGTGAAACAATTGAAAAAAATGAGTATTTTAGACAAGATTTATGACAAGGTTTTCAATTTTTGAGTCAAATGAAGACTGCATCTGGAATGCAGACTGAAGATTATTAGAAAAATATCATTTAAAGCAGCAACTGTAAAGAAAAATTTGGATTTAACTGAGAGTACGCAAAGAGAAGACAGGCAGATGGAAAGAATCAGCGACCCCTAACAAGGAGATACAACTAAATATTAACAGTCACAAAAAAATAAAATTGAAGCAAGAGATAAAAGATCTCAGAGGAGAAGAAAATCACTACCTTAACAATTACAGTCTTTTCTGTTTTTCCTTGATTGTTAATGTGCAAGTGTGGTTGACTGAAGAATGCTTCTGACAGAGAATTCTATCTTCGAAGAAAGCAAAATGCTTCCTCAAACACTTAATGCACAAACTATTTTTACAACACTTCGTGCTGGAAAAATTTAATGCTATTGGGTGGTGAGTTTATACCTTGGAATGCTAGAACTGTTAGCAGGGAGGTTCTACTAGATGATCTCAGGAGGTCCCTTCTAACCTCAGTCATTCTGCAGTTCTATCCTAGCTTTTGTAAGAAAATTTAACTTGGTTAAAGTAGCAATAGAAGAATAGAAGCGTTTCTTAGTCACATAACAGTATATTAAAAGCAAGCTACACTGTTAGATTTAACAAAATACTGGAGTTCCCAGAACAGTTTTGATTCTGTTTCTCACCAGAAATCAAGTATGTGACAAACTACTTTTGAGTACAACATAATTTAACATATTGTATATTGAAATACAATAATTATCTGCCAAGCAATAAATCATATGGCTGCATTTGTTTGAGAAGACCTAGTAAATATTGTAAATACACATGAGCATGAAAACAGAGTAATTATTTGACGTGGGGACAATACCTTTAAATTTCACCAGATGCAGTGAAAAAAAAAAACAAACTTTTTGGTCTGCCTGTTGTATAAATGGAATGTTATTGAACTTTATGTGTTCTTTAACATTTTTAATTAAAATGTAAACTGCATTATGTATCTCATTGAAATTTCAATAAGTTTTGATCCTAAAAGTAAGGATTTTCTTCAAGATGCAACAAACACAAATCTGGAAAAAAGTCATATCAGTTTCAATTATATAAGAAACTTCTTCAAAAGTTTTGTTCTAATGGTAGAATTATAGTCTAAGAGAAATCTCTAAATACAAGATATTTCCTGTATGATTTATGAACATCTATATAGAGAGTCTTCTTACATAAAAGTTTGTAAATTTTTAAATTGTCTTTCAGAAGACAACACTTCTAATAGACTTTTCCTAAAACTCAACAGTAATGAGTAATATCACAGTCCTCAAAAAATCTTTCAAAGTGCATAATCTTTTGATCAACAAAACATATTCCTCTATATTTAAGAGAAACTTGCAGAAGAGAGAGAATACACTTTCTTGAGAGTGAGTAATAATTCTTAACTGTGAGGTAAGATGCTAAATTTACAGTAAATGCTACTTATGTTGATATATCACTTACACTGAATCTATAAACCCTCTGCACTAATGATACTCTTCTACAGTTGGTGCTTGCAAGGGTGGTAGTCTAAGAACTGGATTTTTCTAAGGATCTGATAGTGCATGCAAATTTTTTATATCACTGACATGTCTCCTGCAGGACATTTCTAAACTCCAAGAAAGATACTAAAAAATAATAGTTATTAGCATTTTATAAAAAATTTCAAAAACTAGTTTCCAACACAGGCCAAAGAAGATTGAATTCAGATTCCAAGAAAGGATTATATATGTTATATGATGTCTTGTGTTATCTATATACACTTGGAATGACTTACTTAATGTAATATATGGGGGCTTAAAAATTATGCACAAATTTAAACTGTAATTATATAAGTATTTGTAGTTGTGACTATTCATAGTGTTTTGGTGTGTGCTTAAGGTATTACAAGTAATGTTCAAAACTTTCTATGGGATATTTTTGAATGCATCTAGCTATAAATTGAGTAACAGAATAAAGCACGGATCTTTCCAAAACAATGTAAAAGCCAGATTCAGACTTTTAAAGAAAGCCATTTTAATCTCCATTAAAAAAGCATCTAAAAACCTATAAATAGCTGAGCTACCTTTCTCCTGCAAGAATAACTCCATTTTCATGTTATTTCTTTAACATCAGAAAATTCAGAGGACTATTTTCAAAGATTTAAAGCAATTAAGAAGGGGGTATAGGGTGAATGTATATAATCTACTTTTATTCCTACTGGGATTCTCAGATAAGATTGTCTTTCCTTCTAACCCTAAATACACAACGTAGTGATAAGTCACAATGTAATTATTAAGGGTAGAAAAGGGGGAAATACTGTACCCATAATACAGATAAGGGGAGGAACCAGTGGTCCACCCCATCCAATCTGAAGAAAGGTTATCCTATATGAAATAGAAATATATAGCCTGTTATTAGTTATGAATCTGTAATGACAGACACTTGATGTTATGTTTTATAACTCAGTCATGAGAAATGTTTCTTTCCTACTAATGAAGTCTGAAGTACTCTTGAAAATGTCTCATTATCACTTTCCTGGTAAGGGAATCTAAGGAATAGCCGTTGAATTTTAGAGGATATTTAAGACATCAAATACTCTAATTTAGTTTTACAAGTTATGAAATTGGACTGGAAATTTGAAATACAGTAAATGTTTAAAGCCATCAGCCAGAAATATGCATAAGGCATGCAAAACTGAAAGTGCAAGTGGATTTCAGATTGTTTGCTGCCTTCTACTATTTCTCTAATAAATAAATCAAGCACGGCATGACATGCTTTGTTTTGTGAAATTCGACACAAATGCATGCTTTATTGTCACTTAATCCTCTAACTCAGCAAAGCAATGTATACTCAGTATTCTACATTTACAAGTAGCATACCAATTCAGAACTAGCGCAAAAGCATTATATTGCAAGTACTAAAAAGCTAAACAAAAAGCAATGGGTATATTCAAATCTCAGGTTGCAGATACTGCGCAGTACATAGACTAATTGAGATGAGAATATAAACCCTAAGACAGAAGTATAAATTAAATTAAAGCAATTCTTTACTTTGCCTTCCAGCATCCGGGTGGAGTTGTTTTTGAGATTCACTATAGAAAGTATTAAAATTTCTCAGAATTCAGTACACTAGCAGATATTTTAAATGCCTTTAATAAGGCACAATTAACTTCTGTGCTCAAGGCAAGCACAGGCTATGGACTGCTTAGCCTACTTTGGTGCAAGTGATTCATATATCTTACATTCACTTTGGAAAGAGAATTTATCCCATTTATGAAACAGCATAATTACAAAATTAAGTTGTAACTGCAGAGTATAACTGTAGACTTCTAAGAATATAACTTAAAAAGTAAGTATGTTTCATATTTAGGGATAACAGAATACTTATTAGTGTTAACTGACTGTGTAAAATGCTGTATTCTTCGAATTCACCAGAATGGTAAACTTCTTTACGAATAAGATTGATTTAAAGTAGCTGAGAACTTAGCAGATTGTTTTACAAATTGATGCGGAGCTTTTTATATACAGGGACTTTTATGGAATACATACAATCTCTTATATTTTCAAGGCAAAATTTCCACAGCTTTAAACATGGAGGTAAACATTAAAATTATAAATACATGCTGAAAAAAACTCAGCTTCTTTTGTCACAGCTCAGTGTAGGTATAGACAATATGAGAAAGCACAGAGGGTTGATTTATTTTAACTTTCTGTTGGCAGATAAAAGAATCTGGGTTTATGTATTTTTATGAAATGAACTCAGTTTCTGAGAAGACTGTAATTTGACTATAGTCTTATCATGAGCTGGTTAATTATTTGTTATTTGAATCTTTTTACTGTTGATGAGTCATTTCATAAAGTAATGCTACTATCTGTCAATAAGCTGTTGTGAATACTTTCCAAGTGCTTTGGAAAAATCATTTTCAGAAGTACATGTAATCGTAAAGGTAAGGCCTGTACAGTTGGCCAGTCAAATTTGCTAAGTGATGGGAATCGGGTACTTCATTGATTATCATTAATCTTGGAGAACAGAGCTGGAACATTCTCTGTGATTCCTGCACAGTAGGTTCCTTGTGAATTATTCATGTTAGGCATCTGAAATTCTATATGATTTGGCTTCTGGCATAATTGCGTAGTTATTCAGTGAGAAATAAGGGAAAGCAGTAAAGAGATTTCAAATAACAGGTATTTTTCTTTGAGCATGAATATCCTAAATCTTTTAAGTGGAAAATTTGCTAAGGCAATCATGTAAAGATATAGAAAAATGGAGTAAAACATCTGGAAATCAATTGTGTCATTATCTTTCTAGAAATGATCTGTTTTTTTCCAACGTCATCTAAAGAGCTGCATTTCTTGTCCCTGTGTAACTTCTGTACTGGTCTTCCAGTCCTGCAGCTGACCAGAACATTATTTAAAAAGTAAAGCTGAAAGCAATTTCCCAACATTTCTTTGCACAAAACCACATTTACCTGAATGTTCATGAACAGTAAGTACAAAGAAAGAGAGAGAAAATGGCTAAATCAAATAGTCATTCCAAACTTAAAGGAAAACTCGTACATTCTGTAGTGCTTGACCAGCTCTTCCCCTGCTGAATATCAATTCATGAATTTCAAATGATGAGAAAACTGTTAAAAGTCAATTTGCTATATGAAACTGAAATTTATTAATCTAGAAATCATTGGTTAGCAATATTTTTTTTCTGGTGCATTCTGAAGTAGAGATATGTAGCTTGATGAATACAATTTAACAGAATTCTAAGCCTCAATTTGACTTGATTAAGCTTAGATTTGTATCTAAAGGATGTTCAGACAGGGTATTCCAGGCTATTCCACTGGTTTATAATTGACTTGAAATTCAGTAGCGTGTTGTTTCCTCTTAGGTTTCCATGAAGTAGCAAAAAGCATTGTCTTAAAACATATTTCAATGACATGCATATAGAGTTAGTTTGTATTCAGTGGCTTTAAGGAACAGAAGGTATAAACAAAAGAAAAAATAAGTTAAAATGCTTTCTTGAGTGAGATGAATAGTAAGCAGGGCCCCTAAATTACTCAGAATAAGTAAGAAATAACCTTATATACATTGTATTGAATATTGAATAGAGATTCATTGAAATAAGAAAAGCATTTACCTTACAAAAAGAATAATTTCACAGAGAAATCAAATAACTTGATTTGTTTTTAAAGTCAGCCAAACTCAGAAATAGATTTAAACCACTAGCGGGTATCTCTACTACCATCTAGTAAAATTCAGTGTGACTAGACCAAAGGTGGCTTATCAAATATGAAGAAAAATGAAGGATTTCAACTAGTAACAGAAAATATCTTCATTAAATAATGCTAAATTAGATTCCTATATAAATATTGTGATTTGTTTATCGGTTAAAAACAAATAAAATCTTGTTACATTTTATTCATTATTAATCATCTGTTAAGAGAGTTTGTAGTTGGTAATTTCAAAGCCTTATATGCAAAACTCCTGAGATTGGCTAGAAAGTAAAGTAACCTTAATGAATGTAACTTCTATGTAATACTGCATATGGATTTAGGTGAATTGATGAAGCTTTTTGCTTGTCTGTTAGTAAAAGATATGCAATAGATAAAAAGATAGTGCAGCCTTTCTGCATGGACTTGTCATTCCTTATTCTGCATGCATGGATTCTTTCTATGCATGCATAGTTTCAGATTCTTTCATGTTGTCTTACCCTCATGCCTTCAAATCGTGACAAAGCTCTTAGAGGTCTCAAAGCTCTTAGTGTCCTAAGGGACTTAATGGCACCAAGTTCAGAGTAACCCAATGCATTTGCTGTTAAGCTAACCAAAGAGACCTATATGAAAACAGGAAAGTAAAAATTATTACATTGTACATACTACTTTACATACCATAGATGTGAGTTCTAAACTTCTTTAGAAGAATCTAATTTTGGACCACTTTCTTCAGGAATAGGAAGTCTTTTAAATAAATAATAAAAAAAAAGTAATATGAAATAAGAGTAGGATAGGTAAACAAACAAACAAAAAATATCATAAGGTAACAATATCTGGAAGCATGAACACTTCTGAATTTCATATTTTGCTAGTAATTTGAGGGCATTCAAAACCACAAAAATAAAATTAAATTAATCTCTACTTTTTACCAATTTAGGTATTGCTCTCACTTTTTCTTTGTTTTACAATGCTGTTGAGATCACTAATTACAGTTGATAACACTTATTTGGTTGCCCAAAACTAAAAGGGAAATGATTGAAGTCTGTTTTGAATTAATAGATGGGTCACAGAGCAATATTGCTCCTCTGGAAATTGGTAGAAAGGATTAGTTTCTATATATGGTTACACTGACTAATCCTTTTTCCTTACTGCTGAATTTATATGATGTACAGGCTGACATTAACCTGGATTATGCCATTTTTTAAAGACCTTATAAGAACAGTTCCACAGGTGGCAGAACTCCACAGGCCTTTGTATATTCTATGTCCCTACATTGCCTCAGCGAGGAATACCATATTCTCTGCATTTGCTATGGCTCTTGTCCAAAATAATACCTTCTGTTTTCTTCCCATTTCCCCTAATAGCTCCTTCATTACACTGTTCTAATTCTGTGACTATTTATTGGGCCAAAAATAGCATAATGGTCTTGTGTACTCTTTCATTATAAAGAACAATGCATCAGGTAAAGAGAACTCTGCGACAGTGCTCTTTATGAACTATATTTAAAAACAAGCATTATATGTGAAATCTTTGGCTTTTAAAAGTTAATAGCTTTTCTGTACTTGTCAATCCTGAGCTCTAGCAACCCACAAAACTAGGTTCTTCTGAAATCTGAATTTCTTTCTCCACCACATTCATCATACTACTGAAAACTTGCGAGCTTTCAAGCTGCCATAATCTAAAGCCAAATTAAAGAAAATATCCAGGTGTTTAAATTCAGGATTTAATCGTGAGCTTATTCAGACACTTGAATATGTGTTATACCTGCCCCCAAAGAAATATTCAAATTTTCACATTCACAGGGTGGCTGTTTGGGATATTATGATTTTAACAATGTCAAATATTAATGAAAATGAGTTTAGAAAATGAACAGGTGCTTCTGCTTGCATGCTTCTTCAAGCTTTTTTGTGCCACTGAAGTACCCATTTTGAGATTTTAGTTACTAAAGAACAAAAGTTTTTTCCAAAGAGAGGATACTATCTTTGTATGAGTACTATGTTTGAATGTGGTTATCTGTAGCTGTATATGCGAAGTTAAATCTTGGATATATTTAATACATAATGTGCACCAATCATAAAGGTTGTAGGCACCAGTCACAAAAGAAAGCTTGAGAAAATGAACTACATTGATTAGCCCTTGTATACTGGGAACATATTCAGAAACTGTTGGATTTTCAGCAATTCTTTGGGTCAATAACTGCTTATGAAGTTCAACTTTTAATTATTCACTGTCTGTTTCTAAGTCATTGAAACCAGGACAAAATGCAACAATTTTAAAACTGAGCTTGTTTAATATTTGTTTTTCCTATAAGTTTTACCAGAAATTTTTGTCCTAAGAATAGAGTGACTGGTTGCAGTTTCATAACTATGTAAAACAAAGCATTTTAGTTTCACACACAGAACTTCATAGGCTGCAGAAACAGTATGCGTTTCTGCACATTGGAGGTTTTCTTAAGGGGTTATACTTAGGACATTACTTCTTACATTCTCTGTAACTGTAGCAATGCATTAAGAAAGGGTCGCTCTCATTTCCCAGGACAGCATAGTAGAGTTATAACTATGAGATAACCCCTGCAGGAAAGACTATTGAGCCTGGTGTCAAATATTGCTGTGAAGACTGCAAGTTCAATAATATTTATTGCACTTCAATACCAAGTAAGCCACACCACCAATGCTACAGATAAATCTTGCATTCCTTGTAAAACCCTAATTCAGGTAAAATAAATATAAAAGTAACACCTAGGAAATACAGTACATACATCGACAATCAGGAAGTCCAGCCAGCACCAAGCATTAGTAAAGTACGTTTGATAGCCATAGGCCACCCACTTCAGCAGCATTTCCAGAATGAAGATGTAAGTGAAGACCTTGTCAGCATATTCCAGCATAGTCTTGATAGTTTTGCGCTGTTCAATATATATGTCTTCAAAAGCCTAAGAGTAAAAACATTCAAAGATACAAAGATATTTGTTATTCCATTTTGATACTGCACATTCTTTAGGGGAAAAAAAAGCAACAACAACAAAAAGGAAACAATCTTTCTTCAAGAAAAGACATGGGAACTATATTTTCCAGCTCACAGGAGGGAGAAACAGATATTACACAGCAACCACTCCGCTGGTCAGAGTTATTATTTATTTATTTATGATGGTGAATTATTCTTCTCAGATCTCACAAATAGCATTGATTCTGCAGAGTGGTGTGCCTGTACTGAATTCTGTTGAGAATATTTGGTTTTTATGTAGGTAGATCCATATTTAAAATTCAGGGCCACAGCTGTAAAATATTCAGGACAACGACAATACAATTGACCTTTTGTTTTTATCATAGAATCATAGAATGGTTTGAGGTTGAAGTGACCATAAAGTGATAATCTAGTTCCAGCCCCCTTGCCATGGGGAGGGACACCTCCCACTAGACCAGGCTGCTCAAAGCCCCATCCAGCCTGGCCTTGGACACTTCCAGGGATGGGACATCTACCACCTCTCTGGGCAACCTGTTCCAGTGTCTCACCAATCTCACAGTAAAGAATTTCTTCCTAGTACCTAATCCAAAATCTATCCTCTTTCGGTTTAAAATTGTTACCCCTTGTCCTACCAGTACACTCCCTCATAAAGAGTCCCTCCCCATCTTTTCCACAGGCCCCCTTTAAGTACTGGTAGGCGGCTATAAGGTATCCCCAGAGCCTTTTCTTCTCCAGGCTGAACAACCCCAACTCTCTCAGCCTGTCTTCATAGGAGAGGTGCTCCAGCCCTCTGATGATCTTCACGGCCCTTCTCTGGACTCACTCCAACAGGTCCATGTCCTTCTTATGTTGGGGGCTCCAGAGCTGGATGCAGTACGCCAGGTGGGGTCTCATGAGAGCAGAGTAGAAGGGACAATCACCACCCTCGACCTGCTGCCCACATTTCTTTCGATGCATCCCAGGATGCAGTTGGCTTTCTGGGCTGCAAGTGCACATTACCAGCTCATGTCAGGCTTCTCATCAACCAACACCCTCAAGTCCTTCTCCTCAGGGCTGCTCTCAATCCATTCTCTGCCCAGCCTGTATTTGTGCTTGGGATCACCCCAACCCACACACAGGACCTTGCACTTGGTCTTGTTGAACTTCATGAGGTTCGCACAGGCCCACCTCTCAAGCCTCTCCAGTCCCCTCTAGATGGCATCCCTTCCCTCCAGCGTGTTGACCGCACCACGCAGCTTGGTGTTGGAAAACTTGCTGAGGGTGTGCTCAGTCCCACTGTCCATGTCACCAGCAAAGATGTTAAACAGCATCAGTCCCAGCACTGGCCCCCGAGGAACACCACTCATCACTGGTCTCCACTTGGCCATTGAGCCATTTACAGCAACTCTGAGTGTGACCATCCAGCCAATTCCTTATCCACCGAGCAGTCCATCCGTCAAATCCATGTCTCTCCAATTTAGAGACAAGGATGTCTCTTAAGTACTGTTGGATGTCTCTTTTAAGACACTTTAAGTCACTTTTAAGTCTCTTTTAAATCCTGTTGTTTTTTGAAAATTTCAAGCAATAAATCATAAAACAAGTTCTTCCTTTCTTTAAAAAAATATTTACCTAAAACAACTATCTGCTTTACTGTATTAATCGAATTTTATGATATATAAAATTTCTGAGAGCCTTGCAATGTCATTTGCACTGTTCATGTGTTTTCACTTTTAGACATTTGAAAAAACATATAGCTTCTGCTTTTCAGAAATTCTTCCTGTCCTCCAAGAAATTTTTACCTGCAATTTTTGCTTTTAAATTTTAATTATGCTATTATTTCTTATGGAGAACAATTGATTTTACTGGATTGAAAGAACTGGAATGATCTGTTAGCCTGGAAAGATTAATATATTTACTGATATTAACATTCATTTTTACCCAGCCTGCTTTTGAATCACTTTACATCTGTCAGCTCAAATGATTAGTGTTTGTCTATCAATCACCAAATTAACATCTCTGTTTCAGTAATTTTGGATACTTAGATGAGGCAATAGGGTACCTGACATTCATATGAAATCACTAACAACTTAATCGCAGAAAACCGGTAAGAGTCAACACGTATCTCTTCTGTTTTATAGGTGGGAGTATGCCAGAGGCTAAGCTAGCAGTGCTCTTGGCAGCTGGAAGTGTGTCTGCTCCCTGCCTGAATGCCCCCAGGGTGTGGGTTTGCAGGCAGCCTGCAGCCTGCCTGTGCCTGCCAGACTTCCCAGCTGTAATGACAGTGAGAATCCTCTGGAGTGTGGTCTTGGGACGAACATTTAGATACAGTCCAGGTCCAAAGAGACCTTTTCACTATCACAAAGGAAGTTGAAGGCGGAGCAGGGTCTCACATCTCCAGAGCCTTGGCCTAATCCCTGGTCTCTGAAGCATTTTCACAAAAGAAATATTCTGTGGATGACACACACCTTCACAAGCACAAGATGCTAACACTGTGGGATTTCATCTCAAACTTCCTCTGAATACAAGGATGGAAATTCACCTTTACCAGATCTCTTGCTGGTACTTTTCTCTCATTTAAATTCTTGTCACTAAAGGTTTTCTCCACTTGGTAGCATTAACCAAAATTCAATAGTATAGACATGAGTCTTTTGTTATTTCAGGGTTTTAAATCATAGGGAAGGTGTCACATGACGTTGAGTAAAAGTTGCTTATTTGATGGTTGTGTTGGTATTAGAGCAAACAAAAGAAGAATGATTCTTAAAGATTTAACTGAAAACAATGATAGGTGTAATCTTAAACCTCTAACCATTAACAATATTTAATAGTGTTGGGAGTAGTCTATAGAGTTTATAATACAACTTTGCAACACAATTTTGGTTTATGATGTAGGAACTTAAGTAATTTACAACAGGTAATTGCATCTACCAGGGTAGATGCTAGATATAAGGGCTATCACTATCTAAGGGCTAGCAGTTTGCCTAAGAAACTTCAGCTCAGTATGTATCCAGGCTCACCTTTATTTAACAGTTCCTCTCCAATGTCTTTATTCTTTGTCATTCTTTGCATTTGTGAAATAACTTATTATTGGTATGTTTTGTTTCTTTTATTGTTATAGATCTATATTACGGTTGGCTTATTTTTATTCTGCCCCCACATACTAGTTAACCTTAAAACAAATTCATGTTTTTACAGATATTGTTTTAGTCTACATGATTATATGTCAGTAGAAGTTGAATTAGAAGCATACATAATAAATTCTTATTCTTAGAAGGGAATAACTACAAACACACAGTCTCAGTCTTTCTTGCTGTTCTAGCACATAACATTTATAAGACTGTATAAGCCAGCTCTGGCTCTTGCGAGCCATTTATGCCACTAAAATTACTTCCAAACTCTTCTTTTTCCCCATCAGTGACAGTTCTTTTTCCCAAGTTATATCAGTAAACACCAGTAAAACTAGAGAACAAACTCAAATAACAAAATTAAGTATATTCTCTTCTTCACATGTTGTCCCTCTCCGTGCTTCAGGCGTGTCACTATCACTTTCAGCAAAGGAATTAAGCTCTCTCTAATAAACTATGCCTGTTCCTCTGTTGACATATTGTTGAGAAGAGACATTTTCTACCATTCTTTCAAAGGCCTGACTAAAATTTATGCCTGTCATTTGAATTGTGTCGTCTTTCTGGCAGAGAAAACTAAGTTAAAACAATGTTTGAAGAGCCAACTTTTAAGAAGTTTTCTGCCAACGTTGTGACACTCTGTTCATGTTTTACTTACCAGAGCTCCACTACTGAGGAGAATCATAAAGACAATGAAAGTCTCAAACCAGTTGTGTTCAACAATCCTGAAGCAGGTTTTTCTAAGGTTCCACCACTGCTTTCCTCTTCCTTCTTCTATACTTACTTGACAGCACTTGAACCTTCGCACACAGCCTTTAAAACAGTGTATGAATCAAGGAGGGGGAAAAAAAGAGATTTTGTTGAATTGCATTAATTTTCGTTATTCATTCTGTTAGTACTACAATGCTACCTTTCCAGAAGCTGTGCTATTTAATAAAAACCCAATAGATTTCCACCTAGGTGACCTTTTTCTCCAAAGCAAAAAATTTAACAAAAAATGAAAAAATGAACAAATGAGAAGAAAGTATTTCTATATAAGTGCTCAATACAGTGCATGCAAAAAGATAGAAGTCTATGGAACAAGAAGCCAAATTACAAAATACAAAGTATGAATAAAAGTATGTATCTTTTCATACAAATACTTTTCATACAAATCTATAGTAGGCTTATGTAGTATGATATGGGCAAGTGTTATTAAATTGTACTTTCTTTTGTTTCAGATACTAAATTCAGACAATGTTACATTAATTGTATGAAAAAATTCTAACTCTCCTATCTGAGTTCTGAGCTTTTCAGTACCAGCTAACTTCTCTAACTTGTGTCCTTAATTTACTTAAGCTTTTATGATTTAGCTGCTGCCTTAATTTTGTTTCTTCTTTCATTTAGGTAGAAAAATACTAGTGATCAATAATGGTATTTTCTTTGCCAAATCCAAGTCTGTTACAGTACTGCTTCTTACTAGTTCAGTGTAAATTTCTAAAAAAATATCTATTATCATGTCCAGAAATCACCCAACTCCAGCACTGACAGTAGTGTTTATCTTCCACTCTAAATCTAACTTTTGCTTACAGATACCATAAACGGCATTTGTATTCTTACATTACTGTTTTAAACCTATTCCTTTCCCCACCTCCATTAGATGCACACATCCATAAGATTTCTCACAAGAAATGCCTTTGCAAATAAAGTTTATAATAATCAGATTAAGTTTTGTAAAAGGGCTAATAGAAGGAAATATCAAAGATTAATGAGTCCACCAGGTGAGACTGTTCTTGCCCCAGGTGGCACACAAAGGCTCTTCCTTCTCTTTCTGTCAATTTGTAAAAGGTTCATTTAGCGTTTTGCACAAAACCATCCAGGTGCAGTTTTTATTTACCACTCAGCAGCTGTTTCAATAATGTATACTTTATAAAGCACTTAGATATCTATGAAGAGTGGTATAAATATAGTGTGTTATTTTATTATCTAGAAGACTAACTAAAATCAGAAAGTATAGTAGTTCATACTAAAATAAAACTTTCAGTAATATGTTTTTCTTACTTCAAAAATAATGATACATTTCTGATAAAATGTTTTCTAAATTGTTTATCTGATACATAATACAATTGTGGTATCTGTAACCATTTGGTAAATTATGGTCTAAAAGTACTACCACTAATAATAATAACTTAAACATTAACAAAAGAGTAATTAAATACATAAATATTGATACTTAGTTTGAATAAATAACTATCTGTATTCTATGAATAAGTATTATTACTATGTTTGTTCTAAACACCTTCTGTGAAGCAGGCCTCTGGCTCCTGGGCTTCTTCAGGTTCAGCTTCTGGTTGTTCTTCTGCAGGAAGTCCTATATCAACTGTGCTACCTTCGGATGAACTAGACGAATTCAACTTCTGTAACAGGGAAAAAAGAAAAGCATCACAAATGGGCAGCAAATATTTTTAAGGCAAATATTAGTTGTTTTCAGAATAAGTAAATAATTCTGCCGTGGTTTTGAATGTTATAGTATTAAATGTAAGTAAATTGCTGTTAAACATATGTGAAATTTGTACAATCTTTGGTTTTCCTTCTGCATTGTATGGATTCATTGTCTAGAAGATGTATCAGTGATAGATAACTATCACTAACCACAACTAGCTGTAAGTAGCAATGGTCTCTTGACCTACGCAGAAATAGTGAAGCTTAAATATATATGCAGGAATCCATAGCATCTACTGGAAAGCAGGTAAGAGCCTAAATATAACTATTTAAATGAGGTGGGAGTTAAGAGGAATGAGGGAAAAAAGCACTGAGAAGGCTATACTTTAGAGGTCAGCAAGTCCAGATTAAAATTGCTGAAAGTCTAGCTCAGAGTGAAGCAGAAGCTGAATACAAAAAGACTGAGGTAGATTAATGGTGGCCCATAAAACATCAGATTGTGTTTTTTAACCTAATCAAATTTTCAATAACATGATGAGCGTAAAGAGAGAGGAGTGGAAGGTGGAAATCAGATTTAAAAAACCTGAATGCCCTTTAGCTAATCCTATCCTAAAAATTCTCAAAGCATTGTTACATGTAGCTGAGACTTGGTTGCAACCTAGCTGGTTGGTATCGTGGCTAAAGATCGGGTAAAAATTGTGAAGGAAACATATTTAAGGATGTAGAGGTAAACAAAATAATGGAATAAATGCAATATAGGTTCATCAATGCTAGGTTGCAGCAGGCTTTTTGATACTGAGGACAAAAAATATCCCCAAACCCTAACAAAACTCTTACTAAAGCAGTAGCCAGTCTATTTTTTCAGCAACAGTTCCAGGACTCATCGACATTGAGATGTGTGATGCTTAATAAAATTTGTGATATTTTAAGTAGCTAGTTTTTAGTTAATTTCATCTGGTGGTGACTATAGACATGGGAAGAACAATTTTTCAGCTTTATCAGGAAAAAGGGTTGATGTATCCAGTCTCAGGTTCTGTCATTATTTGTCATAAGAACCAAATTATAGAGGGTTTTTTCCAAATCACAATACAGAGTTGCCACTCTGATATTTTTACAAAAATATTGTATACTTCTAGAAATACATTTTTTAAAAATCATCCTTTGCAGTATGATTTATTACTTTCCAAAATAGATTTTATAGTACCTTTCAAAACTTTTACAAAGCTTTTTCATTTTTGGAAAAAAACGTTTTAATTTTATTTCTCTATTTTCTTCTGAGAAGCAGAGTTTCTGTAATTATTGTCAGCTACTTTTTGCACACTAAAACTAAGGTCTTTGAAATTAATGGTGTAGTTTGTAATTTGATGATGATTAATTTGTTCCTTTGCTAAGGCAGAAAAAGAGTAGTCAACTGAAAAACAAAAGAAAAGAAAATAAAACAAACAAATAAACAAAACCCCCACAGAAGCCTCCCACTTCTAGAGCTGACCCAATCAGCGAAAAGGGATCCTGGCCAGCACTGTAAAACTCCAAGAATGGTGCTGAAACACTCAATCTGGTCTGAAACCAGCTGGAACTCACCTGTTAGTGCCCTCTGGCCTGAGAAGTAGAGAATAAATACAATCTTTTGTAAGTGGGATCTCATGAAAAACTCAGCTAATTCAAAGGCTCTGCTGTTCTGGTGTTTATAATTTCTTTTTTACAGTCCTATTATACTAACAGTCAGTAGAAAATAAGGAGTTGGACTCAAATCCAAAACAGCACTGCTGGATGGATTTTCCGTGGAAAACTATTAACAGATCTGCTCTTTCATAAGCTTCTGGAGGAAGTCAGAAATGTCATAGTACTTTCTCAATGGGATAAAAGGTAACCCTGGTCTTACAGGCAGTAGCTTTCCTAAACTGAATCTATTCCTTGTTGGTCAGTCATAAACCAGCTTGTGTCACTCCACTTGACTGACTGCTGTATGATGGGTTGGAAGGCTGGTCTGGCCTGGACAGCATTAAAGTAGTTGTGTGAAGAGTAGATGACCAGTGGTTATTTTTCTCCAATGGATCTTCGTTTAAATGCTGTATTAATTAGAAATTCTTCCTGCTGGGGCAAGTTCATAATGTGCTCAAATATATTCTTATAACCTCTCTTTGTGGCAGCAGTTCAGAAACTTGAGTCAAAGCCAAATTCTAAGACATTTTGGCTAATATTTAACAGGAAAATAAGTATTAATGCTTCAGATATTACTTGGGAAATGGGAACACCACTATCTCTGAAATAGGTTGCCATGAGGAGAGGCTGTTTTGTACAGGTCTCCTTTCTCAGGGGAGGATGCAAAGACTGCACTTAGTTTAACGCTGGATTTTTGTTGAGAGCACTAGAGGGCTTATGGACACTGAAGTGATGGCAGTACAGAATTCGGCTAGCCTAAAATTAGGCGTCTTAAGTACTTTTAGCAATAAAACAGTGGCAGAGGAAGATAAGCTATCTCATAAAGAAACTGGATTGCTACCAGAATGGAAACTAGCTATTTTAAGGCTGAGGTTCCTTAAGTCAGAAAATTAATTTTGTTAAAATGTCTGGAAAGATAATTTTCTGATTTGACTAAAATGTCAACAAACTAAGTCACTGAGGGTGTAGTTGTTTTTCAAATTATGTTATCAAATCAATTTAAATTATTTTTTAAAAATAGCCACAGACAAAAAGTCATGTAAAGGAACAGTTACAGCCTTAATAAATTTTTTAAAAATACAGTTCTCAACAAGTTTTATATCTATAGCCTGCTTTGGCATTCCCTTAGATACTTTTGTCTGTTGATAGTATTTTTAATTTTTAACATCTAAATGAATCTGAAGTATATGGAAGACCCCATGGTTAAAACTTCTTTTTATGGGAATCTAGGTCTAAAAGAGCAGACAATTTTAAAATCTAGAAGAATTCCAGTGTCTAAAGGAAATACATAAACTATCTCTATGTTTTCTGGTTTATGCCTGCTCACAAAAAAAAAGCCCATAGAGCGGGATTTTTTTGAGTGGCAGAGAGATGTATGACATGCCTCATAGGACCCTTGTTAAAGGAAGCAAGCAGAAGTTTCTGGTGGGATAAGGATGGAGCTAAGGCACTGCTCTGCTTTACCAGTTGTTGCAACTACCATATGGACCATAAACAGTTCTTATGGATTAGCTCATTTTCCCTTTGCTTGGCCTCTTACCTCCTCTTGGAGACTGTAATTTTTAACCCTTTCTCACACTTTTGTTCATCAAGAATTAAACCCTCCTTTATACACTCATTTATGTCCATGTATAAAGAAGTGTCAAAATAACAAATGATCAAGAACTCAATACACTGTCTTATGCTGAAAAAAATACAAATACTCAAAAGATCAGAGAGAAATGCAGAAATTATCTAAATACCTCTTTGCTTTCTTCCAGGTCTGATTCACTACTAAATTCCTCTGTGTTTAGATTTTCAAAGTCGGATTCACCCACAGCAATGGGCACTGTCACAGTGAGACTTGGGTTGTTTATGAATGACATGTAATCACTTTCATCAATTATGTATTTTTCCACACTGCTACCTGTGCCTATGCCACTAGTTGTTCCATTCGCATCTTTAATATAGTCATGGTCCTTGCTTAGATCCACAGTTGTATGGTTAGAAATACAGCTATTTTTGTTGTTCAAATCTTCAAGTGGTTTGATTTCATCTAAAGCTTTTTGTTTTTTAACAAAAGCTTTTTGGATGAATTCACGTGCTTTTCTCTTCACATAATCTATGCCCTTCTGCATTCTTGCTACAGCAATTTGGAGATTATTCATTTCATTGTCATCATCTGTCACGGCAAGGTTGTCTGCACTAAACGAGCTCAAGAGCAAGGCCAAAAATAGGTTCAGTACCTGCAGAAAGACAAAAAAAAGGATGTTCTAGGCTTTACCTCAACAAAGAATATCTATTTTCTTAAAAATTGTTGTGTAAGTGACATTGAAGACTAAAATCCCAATAATTCATCATAACCAAAGAAACGCACCTTCAAAACTTTTTCTCTTCTCCATAA
This sequence comes from Numenius arquata, assembly GCF_964106895.1. Lineage (NCBI taxonomy): Eukaryota > Metazoa > Chordata > Aves > Charadriiformes > Scolopacidae > Numenius > Numenius arquata. Next base: position 21,278,262 of record NC_133578.1, read on the forward strand.
AAAAATGAGCTTTTTAAATTTTGCTTAGGTCCTTTTCACTATTAAAAAATATTTCTGCAACTGACTAGTATCTGTAAATGTGTCTTTAAATCCCCACAGTATATAAATATTTTGGTGCAAAATCTTATAATCTAAAAATGGAGGTAACAGATTTGCTATTCAGCATCATTAAAAAGTTTAATTTATCCCATCACACAGTAGAAAGTAGATTATTTAGTTGGCTAATCATATGGGAGAAATAATTAAAAAATCAACAGCAAATGGTTTATAAAGATCCCATAAACTAAAATTATTTGAAGCACAAAATATTTACAAAGAGCCAGAAGACAAATTAAGAATGTGACTAAGTGCTCACTCTAACATTCTTAGGATTTTGATATTGCAGAATACTTTGTTCTCAATCCAAAAAAGCTCTTAAGCTTAACTTTAAGCATTGCTTGAAACCACTTGCTTAAGTGCTTTGTTGAAGCAGAGCCAGAGCACTTAGTTCACTTCAGGACTGAGCCCGCTTTATTGCCAAATAATTTTCTGCTAATGCTTTGATTACATACCACTAGGTTTCCAATCACCATGACCATCATGAAGACCGTAAGGCACATGGCTTGGCCTGCAACCTCCATGCAGTCCCACATTGTTTCTATCCATTCTCCACACAACACTCGAAATACGATCAAAAAAGAGTGAAAAAAATCTTGCATGTGCCAGCGTGGAAGAACACAGTCACTTGCAATTTTGCAGACACATTCCTTGTAGTTTTTCCCAAACAGCTGCATCCCAACCACAGCGAAAATGAACACAATGATGGCCAATACCAGGGTCAGGTTCCCCAGAGCTCCCACAGAGTTACCAATAATTTTTATCAGCATATTTAGTGTTGGCCAAGATTTTGCCAGTTTGAAAACTCGTAACTGGAAGAAAAGAAAAATATTGTTAGTACAACCAGCAAGAAAAACACAAAGATATTTTAAAGTGAATTCATGGAAGGATATTATTGCAAAATATGCCCTGAGTATGACTTTCGGAGGGTATCCTCTTGTCTAAAAGCACAAAGATGGAGGGTTCAGTCAACAAAATTTTGTGATGCTTGAGCTCAATATCCTCAAAGCATAGTTTTTACTGAAGGTCAAAAAGCTACCAGTCATATTAGATGGAATTTGAAATCTAGGGTTCATCTGTTAAAATCACCTGGGACACTTTTCTACTGGTATTCGTAGAGCATATCTATTCCTGTGATACCAATTACAGCACAGTACATCTAGTGAGTTGATTTGTTTTTGCATAGCAGGATGTTTAAAATGTGTATATAGAATAAATACATTGGAAATAGGATCAGGGCACCCATTGCTATCTCTTTGGATCTCTATCAATTCCCATTGAAGACAGTAAGATACTGCAAGTAATAAGGTTTTGTACTAATGAAAGAGACATCAGGACCAGTATCACGGCAAACATCAAGCAGATTTTTAAGGAAAAAAATGGAATTATTCTAATGAAGCCCTTCTGAAAAATCAGTGCAATTGATGCATATTTACCAATCTGAATGATCGAAGAACTGACAGTCCTTCCACATCCGCAAGACCAAGCTCAACCAAGCTAAGGGTTACAATAAAACCATCAAAAATATTCCAGCCCTCCTGGAAATAATAGTAAGGATCCATTGCAATTATCTTGAGAAACATTTCTGCTGTGAAGATTCCAGTGAAGACCTGAATTCAAAATACAGTTTGTTATTTCAGTGTGGAATATAATATTACTGATTTAGCTGTTTGGGCTTTTAATTCAAAGTACATATCTGCAATGTCTTAACCAAAACTAGTACTTAAAAATAGTTCAGTACTGTAGTGATTTCTTATGCCCGCTTTCCCCTAACAAGTGTCATACAAACCAAGTAATTTTTTCAATTAATTAAATTTTATACTACACAAATAATACAAACTTCTGTTTCATAACATTTATAATCCAATTTCAACTCTATCAGGATATGGACTTTCTCATGTACTGTACAAACACAATCCCAAATTTGATTTTCACAACATAAACCAGAATGCTTTCCAAGAAATTACATGGTATAACATCTTTCTTGGTATACTAATTACATTATACAGCAGCATGAATGAGGCCAAATCTAAGACTCCAGAGGGGCCGTTCCTTAGCTGCTATAACCTGCCATAATCCCATTCAGTTCAACAGAGATAAGATTATACCAGGTGAGGATCAACTGAGATACAACAATTTGCTGAAGCTGAGGAAATTCTACCTGGGTGTTGCCAGTAAGTTCAGTGAAGTTCATTGGCTCAATCACTTTAATGTCAGGAATCAAAAAGCATTTAAAAATGCATTTTAAACGTGATATTGCTGGCAATTGTTTCACATCATTATGCTATGCTGAATGAAGTAGGAATAATATTTAGGAGCCACCAAGGTAATGACCCTGAGTAGCTTTGAGAGAAATTTTAGAAGAATTTCCCGTAAGGTAGGAATGTAAGCCACTGTTAAAAGCTGCCTGAGCCCTGGTCTGAAATGCTTTCCCTTTTGGTTTTGATAACCCATTTTCAAGCAAGCTGAACAGAAAATGGGACAGCTAAAGAGAATAATCTAACTAGGATAATCAGGAGATGGACAAGAAGAGTCTGACTTTCTCTGCCAAGGAACACCAATGCTCAAGGTGGATTTTATTACAGTCTTTACATACATTCCAGTTATAAACACTGGAGAGGGAAAGGTTACTATTTTTCAAGCTACAGGATTGGAACCACTGAGGAAGAGGTGGGAGTGAGTAAATACAGTTTGAAATGCTGACTTAGGTTCCTAACAATCTGGACAGTGAGGGTCTGAAGGAGCTTTAAAGTGGAACTGTTGGAGCAGGCGAACCCTCAGGGCCTCTATATTGCAGAAGGGGTTTATGTCAGGGAGCCTAAGACTGGAAAACCGTGGTGCTTATAGCCAGATTGTCTCGCACTCCTGTAGTCAGATATATACCAAGACTTATATGGCATTTTCTTGGTTGGAAAACAAACCTATAAAATGCTACAATACAGGATTTTACTTTTTACTAGGAAACTCAGATTCAGAGTTTCCCTTGTTTTAAGTATACGAAAAACAGCTATGCATTTATCTATTAATGCTACCTTCTAAATCCTGTAGTTATTTACATGATCTGAGATATTTTTTCCTCATTACAAAACAAGGATTATTAAAAATCCCATTATCACAAATCATTTCTTAAAATAAAAGACAAAGTAGGACTGCAGCTGCAGATACTTCTATGTGATCAAACCTGTCAGTTCAAAAGCATCACAGCTACAAAAAATTAACTCCTGAATTCTTTAATAATTTATCTTTTAGAAGTAAAAGGGAGAAAATATAGCTGACGACATGAGGAAAAGATATCTTACTAATTTTCTGAAGATAAAAACCATAAAAACTATAAGAGGAAAATGTACTGCAGGATATTTTTCATAGTTTTACATAAAGCATATAAAGAAAACAATCAACATAAGTCTTTTACAGCAAATTCTAGAAATGCTTTTAAATGGCTCTTTTAACTATTGCAGACCTGTGCTCAGGAAACAGAGCAATTAAAAACACATTCGTAAATTAAAGATTTGGTTTGTATTGTATTGATTGAAAAAATATCACTATGTTTATTTACATAGTTTCTTTTTCATGGAAGTAATGCATTTCCTGGTTTAGTAGCTAGACAAATCAACTTCTGTTTAAGGTGGACTTTACTTAATGTAACATTGATGCCATTTTTAAAATTTTTAATTTGGCTTAGCAGAACACTAACACATATATTGATTTTACAATATCCTAAGTTACATAAGTCAGGGTTGAAAGTGAAATTTTCAAAAATGTTCTGATAGAGTCATATCTGGAGACCAATAAATGTCCAATAAATCTACTTTCTTAAAACTCCTTCTTTCAGTTATTTCAAACATACTTCCTTCTATAATCATGAACATAAAAACCCAACAGACTTACCAGATTTCCAACTGAAAGTACATTATTGAATTCATCGGTCATTGGATAATGTTCCATAGCCATAAAGAGTGTATTTAAAACAATGCAAATTGTAATAGCCAGGTCAACAAATGGGTCCATGACCACTAAGTTGACGATATGTTTTACTTTTAACCAATGTGGACTGCAGTCCCAGATCAAGAAAATATTTGCAAATTTATACCAACATGGCGGGCATTTCTGTCTTGATTCTTCAAGTTCTGTGGGAAAAGGAAGATCATACAGGTAACTATGTAATTGCTTTAGCATTCCTCAATCCTATATGAATTGTACCAGTCAAGTTGTCAATCTGAACCAGTACTGATTAACTTTATACTTTTTTACAGGGCTTTTCAAGAAAGTCTTAAAAAATTGCAATCAAATGTATTTATTTTGTTCAAAGCTTATCTATCAAGCACAACTTCTTTGTATTCCAATCACTATTCTGATCAGTATCAATTTATCAATTTGTATTATGTATTTTATTATTCTTTGGTTAACACTTCAGTCTGTTCCTCCCACTTACTTTTCTATTATGTAAATATTTTTATTTTGAAATTTGTGATGTTTAGGTAAAAATTTTCAATATATTTTTTGTTCCTAGTTCAAGAAAAAAAAAATTATCACCAAGAATAGCCCTTCCTTAAAGAGTAATTGAATAAACATAACTGCAAAAGTATATATCTTTTTTAACAATAGTTGCATACATTTGAAAAATGTTCAGTGGCCTTTTTGTTTCCAATAATGTATTTTTAATTAATATGCATAAGCACCCACTCAGTTATGACCACCAAACATAACTCGTTAGTCCTGATGACCACATGAGGTAGATGATGGCAAAAAAGGAGATAGAAATGCTTACTTATGTAATAACTTTAATGCTTACCAAAACCATGACATCATGTAATAACCTTAATGAATAAAGAGCTTTGAGTTTACTGATAGATGTGTCAGTTTGTGGGATGCTATTTGTTAATTAAGCAACTTTAAATCAGTTTTTAAGTTTCAACACAAATTTTCAGAAGTCCAGTGAAAAACAGGTATTAAATACTAAGCTATGTGTAGCATATACCTTCCACAGTGTTTGTGAGGATGCTAGCAATACTCATGGCTCTTTCCCTTAAAGCAGGATCTTCGAGGAAGTCCATAGAAACGTGGAAAGAGCCTGATATTCTCTTCCTCATTTCTGCTTCTGTAGTGGTGCCCTATACAGGGAACGATAATAGGTTAGACCATGTTGGAGTAATAAGATAAGCAAATACTATATAGAACCCTGTTATTAATGTCTTAGCTTGGATACGTGCTTCGTGCACTTCAATTTCTATCATGTCAGACTTCTATTACTTTTTAGTATCTTTTAAATAATTTTTAAAAGATATCAGGCAATAGTTAACTACTGTTCAAGACTGAGAGTTTATTTACTTAACTTTTGCATATCTTTCCTTCAAGCTATGAAAAATGATTTAAACAAATGGAAAAGGATTGAGTTCAAAATAGTGTATAAAATTTTTACAAACTGTAATTTTTTTTCCTTGCTTCTGCTGACAGAATATTCTGGGTTTTGCAAAATAATAGTCTGTCCCCCTAGGCAAACTGTAGCAAGTAAGAAAAGTCTGACTTCCTCATGCTTCCTCATGCTAGTGTTTTTTCAGTAATATGAGTAGACAACTTTGAACTAAGCAAGAAATTTTTTTGAGACATCTTCTCTTACCTTGTATATGGTAAGAGAATGGCAACAATATGCACTGTGCATATGTTCACAGACATCTGTATTTTTGGAAGTATGTATTGAAACGTGATCTTCCAATAAACTATTTGTTATCTACACTACAGAACTGCACCAGCAACGGATGTAAAATATATAGGAATGAGAAATAAATGATAATAAAGAATTGACAACTTCCTTACTTTTTTAATGGGGCTGATAAGGAAGAATATTATCAAAATTAACTAATAATGTTAATTTTGATAAAGTGGTAATAGTATCATCATATTGAGTGCAGTTATATGATAAATTTTTTGTATACTATTTTCAATTGTATAGTAACTACGGTTTTGCAGACCATAGCCAGATCTTTAGATCAGCCAAAGTAAAGTATAGCACAGTAATATTGTATAGTGCTTTAATGAATGTGTAAGTAAGTTAATATTTTATTACTTAGAAACTGAAAATTTCATTTGTTAGTTATGAGAAATTTGTAAGTAAATGCTTAGGTTGCAAACCTATCTTAGCTGTTTTACTTATTAAAATTTTACAAGATGCAGAAGCATTCACAGCTTGACCAACCAGGAAGCATTGCCAAGGGTTCCATTCTGTAGAAAACACTGGCTGGTGCAGTAAGAAAAGGCCACGATGCCTAAGCTATTTAAAACTTTCTTACATTGTCATCAGTAGCTGGTTTATCTATTATCACCTCTGGCAGAAGCTGTCCAACAGGCGATGTAGGAACAGATGGTCCACCAACTAGGGAAACCACCCCATTGCAATCCACAGTGCTGTGCATCTTCCCATTCACTGGAAACACTGCCAGCATCCTGGATGACCTACTGGCCTGGCTAATGTTACTGTTGCGCCGTTCACCGTGTCTGCGCGGCACAAAGAGAGAATCTCTTCTGCTATCATTGTCTTCGAAAGTACTGTGCTCATCATCAGCAAAGTCATTTTCTGATCCTATATCCTTTGCTCTACCTCTGAAGCTGAAAAGACTTGTTCTGCTGTTACGCCGCGGAGAAAACAGGGAGCCTCGAATGCTCAGCAAAGACTGCAGGCAGAAAACAAAATAATTGTGATTATTAGCTGAAGCCTTCAAACTTAGCATTGTTACTAGGATAGCATGGGTGGTTTTTTTCTTATAGGAGAGTAACGATTTTTCCCAGAAGATAAATGCTGCTGTGAAATCTTTGTACGTATTTAATTATATTTGGCAGACAGAAATACCACTGTTCATGGATTCTTAAGACAAAACCCATTTTGAGCACCCCTTTCTCCTAATGTCAGTTAGAGTTGCTGAGTAGTTGCACAATACCCATCAAGCAAAAAAGGGAGCCTATACATGAACATTCTTTCATGTACGCAGCATCCTGCACATATTAAACCAACCTCCAAACATGGAAGCAGGAGGAAAATATGAGGCTATCAATAATAAAAAAATACTGTAACATTTTAATAAGTCTAGATAATATATAATCACACTAAAAAAACACCCCACAGAATCAATCAGAGAATATTTTAATATGATTTTTAAAAAATCCTACTATAAAAATAGAGATATGAGGTTACACTTAATTCTCTGTGGTTTTTTACAAGACAATCTAGCAGCTACAGCACTTTATCTCAAGCACTAACAATAAAAATAAAGTTTAATGAAAATCTCAGCATTTCCGTTCTTTATGCAGTAGGGTCATATTACAATACCAGGAAGACTAAAGTAGATTTGTAACAGCCTATGAAGACTTAAATGTATGCTTCTACTAAACTATATGCAATACCTGATGTGGAGAAGAATACTTCTTTTCATATGTCAATCTATTGCCTTCAATAGATAATCGGAAACCTTTCCTTCTGATGCTGTCTTCTGATTCAGACTTGTGAAATTCATCTTCATCTTTTTCCTCTCCTCCAGACTGTTCTTTCTGTTTTCTTTTTTTCCTTCTGTTTCTCCTCTCTTTTGCACTCTTTGAGCTCAATTTTGATGCCTCTGAGGAACTTTCTGAGAGCCCTCCTGCTTCTCCCCCAGCGCTGGGCTCCCTTGACTCTGCAGATGCTGTTACTGCTGCTGCTGCCACCGCTGCTGCCTGCCATGATGCAGAATGAATTTGTGTCACTGAGCAAACCCCAACATCACGGATTTTTTTTTTTAAACTTACTTATACAGAATTTCTGATCCAAACATGCTGGATCTTAACACTTTCCATAGGATATCCTCTCCCTAGTTTTTTTCTAATTTTCGTTACTCAATTGACTCAAGATATGTGTTGGTCATAGCCTTCTCCCATCTTTCATGAGTAGTTTTAAATGTAGAAGTCTAAAAGACTGTATTAACGACACTAGACTAAGAAAAACATAAGAATAATGTATAGCTAGTTTTGAATATTCCTTCTTGATTATGGCTGGATGTCACAATGTCTTTAGTGCAGAACAGAAAAATCTCTAAGTTGTCTCTGTTGTTGAAGGCCCAGCAGGGTGTTTTATAATTCCAAATTCAGAAAGCAGAGGGTGAATATCTCTAGTAAATTTACTTCCATAAAATTCTGCATTATTACATCGTAAATTCTACCTGAGCTGCTTCTTGTTGCTTCTTCAGTTGTTCCAGCATCTGTTGAAATTCTGCCTCTTTCTGTTCTGCTTCTTCCATGGTTGCTTGATTCTGTTCTTCATAGGCCATGGCGACCACAGCCAAGATCAAGTTGATCAGGTAGAAAGAACCCAGAAAAATTACCAGAACAAAAAATATCATGTATGTCTTCCCAGCAGCACGCAGTGTCTGGAAATAAGAATACATTTATAAGCAAGAATACCTTAACAAAAATTCTGGTTTTCACATTGTTAAAATTAAGATAACATAAGAAAATTGATTTTATGCCTCTTGCATTATTGGGACAAACATATTTAGTCTATTTTGCATTAAAAAATTCTTACCAATTGATAAAGGTTTTCCCAGAAGTCTTGAGTCATCAAGCGAAACAGTGACAAGAAAGCCCAGCTGAAGGTGTCAAAACTTGTGTAGCCATAATTGGGGTTTCTACCAGCTTTCACACATGTATATCCTTCTGGGCACTGCCTACAAAGACAAACTGGGTGTTACCTTATATTTTAATATTATCGCCTGGAATGTCCAGGAGAAGAATAGGGTTAAAAAGTGGATTTTTCTCTAGTTAACCAGACTAGAAATAATAGCAGTTGTGATTTTTAGTAGAAAATTATTTTAAAGGACACTAGAAAAATTAAGCAGGAAAAGCACATAAAATTAGTGTAAAAAGTTTAATCTAAGCTTCCAAAAAATAATATTCCAAATAATTTCTTTAATTATCACAGAATAACAGAATGATATGGAATTGGAAGGGACCTCTGGAGATCATCTAGTCCAACCCCCCTGCCAAAGCAGGTCCACCTAGAGCAGGTTGCACAGGAATGTGTCCAGGTGGGTTTTGAATGTCTCCAGAGGAAGAGACTCCACCACCTCCCAGGGCAGCCTATTCCAGTGCTCTGCCACCCTCAAAGTAAAGAAGTTTCTCCTCATGTTTAGATGGAACTTCTTATGTTCAAGTTTGTGCCCATTTCCTCTTGTCCTATCCCTGGGCACCACCGCAAAAAAACTGGCCCCATCCTCTTGACACCCACCCTTTAAGTATTTATAGGTGTTGATCAGATCCCCCCTCAGTCTTCTCTTCTCCAGACTAAGAAGACCCAAGTCTCTCAGCCTTTCCTCATATTTATTAATGTTGTAACGTTGATGTCAATGTCAGTGTTTTCTACTGTCTGAGCCTGTAAGTACTCATATGTGCAGCTGGAACTGCAAAATAACATAGGTTTTCCAGCTGCTGTGTCTGTTACTTCTCATCCAGGCAGGAGCTACACTAATAACAAATTACTGATTCATTCATGCAAAGACTAAGCTCATCTAACCAACCCACTGAGCTCTGACAGGCAACCCAAATCCTCAGTCCAGTGTAAAATCCTAGTATTTCTTATGTGAACGAAAGTGGTTACTCAAAATACAGCCCCCCTCCAACTGCACATCTAAAAACCATGAATCTATTTTCTACATGGTACAATAATATGATGAAATTTGGCCTTACCCAGCATCAGAGCTATTTCCGCAAAGCAGAGCATCGTTTTGCCCTTCCAGAAAATAAAAATGACCTGTTTAGAAAAGAATTTTTTTTAAATTTTAAAATTCTGAATATGAAAGTTTTCTATGAAATAAATAGTCCTGCTCTAAGAGTGTTAAGGTGGTTTCAGATGCAATTTTAAAAAATCAGTATTGTTTTTTCAGCATGACCATAACTTTAGAGTAAATGACAGTACGAATTGCAGTCAGGGCTATCACTCACAGCACTTATTGGTAAAATGCCAAAAATGTACTAAAAATCCTGTCAAATGCTGATGGATGTAGATGAAATGTACACGTCTCCCTTCAGTCTGATAACTGAGCTAAATCACACTTTGTGAAATTATATTGTACAGTTATTTATTATAATAAATAAATTATATCTGGAAAAAATGTACTGGTAATTTATTTCAAACTTTCTGATCAGTATTGCCAAGGGTTCCAGTTTGTCACTTACACACACTTCTGACAGTTATCTGTGAGCTCTGCAAATATGTGCAGCTCTGAAAATATGTGCAGCTCTGCAAAAAAACACCCAGTTGCCAATGGCTCTAACTGTTACAGGTGTGTGCACACTGCAATCAGCCCTCTGATTGGTATGGAGGCCCTGGTATATATCTAAATTTAACTCGCACAGAATTACTGCAACAATCAACAACTCGTGTAGGCAGGATTTTAGGAGTATATGATGAAATTATCGGTCACTTTAGGAAAGAAAAATTGGGTAAATTCCACCAAATTGCCCTGTAGCCAACCATTCCATAATCTGTATAGTAATCTTGTATTTAAATGACATTTTAGATGGCTTAAACAACAAAGACATTGACCTATGTATTCTTGGAAGAATGCGCAAAACGTTGTTCTTATTAAGATTCACTTTGACCGTATCCTTGAGAAGTGCTTTTCTTTTTCCCCTTAAAGCACATGCCTACAGTTGCCAAGCTCTTGATTTTGGAAGAATTATCACAGGAGGAGCTTCCTCCTGTAGAAAGGATCTGCCATTTGGTCACAGGCTTGAGGATGCAATTTACACAGGATCAGACCAGTGTAAGCCCAGTATCTCATTTGTGATGGAGACCAAAAGCATTGCCTCTGGATGTCTGTAAGGACAGGACAGGGCAGGGCAGAACACCTCCCCAGCTTCCAATAGTTCTGAAGTACAGCAACTTCAGAGTTAAGGTCATACCTTTTTTGCTTCCTGAGAAGATTTAAACCTCCCATTTGTTTCTCTTCCACTGAACTGGCCTGTTAGATTTCCTTAAAATTATCTCATCTGAAATGCGACCAGTGCAGCTGAGTTTAAACTTGACTATGGCTGTACCAGCTGTGCCCCCCAAGCAGGGTTACTACATAAGCTAACGAAGTCTGAGTCTGAGGAGATGTCAGAAGATACTGGCTCTGAGCATTGAATTGCTGCAGGAGGGTCACGATCCCCGGGCCAGCTGTATCTCTCCATCCTGTGAGCAAAATCACCCTTTGAAAAAGGTAGTTTTTAAGCTGTATGTAGACCCTGTTCTGACACTGTGTAGGACTCAATTTCAGTGTCTAATGATACACCTGCATCTTGGAATCATAGAATCATTTTGGTTGGAAGAAACTTTAAGATCATCAAGTCCAACTGTTAACCTAGCACTGCCAAGTTACCACTAAACCATGTCCCTCAGCACTACATCTACACAGATTTTAAATACCTCCACGAATGGCAGCCTGTTCCAATGCTTGGTAATCCTTTCAATGAAGAATTTTTTCCCAATATCCAATCTAAACCTCCTTTGGTGCTACTTGAGGCCATTTCCTCTTGTCCTATCACTTGCTCCTTGGGAAAAGAGATCAACACTCACCTCACTACAACCTCCTTTCAGGTAGTTGTAGAGAGCAGTTAGGTCTCCCCTCAGACTCCTTTTCTCCAGAATAAACAATCCCAGTTCCCTCAGCTGCTCCTCAGAAGACTTATGCTCTAGACCCTTCACCAGCTCTGTTGCCCTTCTCTGGAAGCACTCTAGTACCTCAATGTCTTTTCTTGTAGTGAGGAGCCCGAAACTGACCAGAGCATTCAAGGTGTGGCCTCACCAGTGCCGAGTACAGAGGGACGATTAGTTCCCAAGTCCTGATGGCCAGACTATTTCTGATACAAGCAAGGATGCTGCTGGCCTTTTTGGCCACCTGGGCACACTGCTGGCTCATACTCAGCTGGCAGTCAACCAACACCCCCAGGTTCTTTTCTGCTGGGCAGCCCTCCAGCCACTCTTCCCAGAGCCTATAGCGCTGCATGGGGCTGTTGTGACCCAAGTGCAGAACCCAGCTCTTGGCCTTGTTGAACCTTATACCACTGGCCTTGGCCCATCGATCCAGCCTGTCCAGATCCCTCTGTAGAGATCTCCTACCCTCCAGCAGATCGACACTCCCGCCTAGTTTGGTGGCATCTGCAAACTTACCAAGGGTGCATCTTACAGGGTACAATCTTCTGTACTGTGCAAAGTGCACAACCTTATGTGCGGCCACTGCCATTCTGGGCTGGTATGCATTGCGGAACAGCACTGTGCTGAAACACAGCTGTAAACAGTAAAGGTAGCTGACATGATGCTGACCACAGCTGACCCTTATGAAGCAAATCTTATTCTGCATTATGTCAGCTAATCATGGTTAAAACATGCTGGAACGTAACAGCTGGTTGGGAAGAATGCAAACCTGACTTGATATGGTTTGCATGGAGCAGTCAGTCATGATCAGTACTGCATCAACTGAGCTGAATGGCTAAAATAAGGTCTGTATTCAAGTTCTGTGGTTGAGACAAGATGTACCCTGTAAGCATGCTGTACTTGTCAGCTCCACAGGAAATAATAGCCACCCAGGCTTTCTCCAATTGCATGGATAAAACTGTGAAAAATGCTCAAAATATTACCATGGTAAGAAAATTTTTATAACAAATGCTGAGCATTATAAGCATGTGTCCCTAACTAGATGCAAAACTCTGAATTGTATTTTACCAAAGTAATGTGAGAAATCCCTCACTACATCTGGTGTATGTTTGGCTCCCCCTTATTTCATTGGGAAATGGGAAAAAATCCCTGGTGAGTGAGCAGTTTACTTCAAGAGAATTTACAGTTGTTTGGGTAAACCTAGGGTGATGACTGAGATTAATTGTTATTTCACAAAATAGATTGAGATGGTATTTCCCAGAAAAAATTTCTTATGGCAAGCCTGCCAAGATAAACTTCAATTTATCTAGCATTAATTTTATCAGATTTGCTATCTTGGAAAAAGAAAAATGAAGAAAAAAGAGTGCTTGACTCACTAATGCCAGGAGTGCTTACATAAAGTCTCTAAATTGTATTTCCAAAAATGAGCTCACTGGCAAAATTAGGGCTTACATGCCTTTTTTGCATAGTATACACAACTCCTGGCATTACTTTTATAATTCCTACAAAAGACAGTGCCATTGCACTGCTCTGAGCTCCAGGTAAGTCCCTTCTTACTGCCCTGTGACACAACTGATCTAAGAAACATCTCTGTATCCTGTCTGCCCACCTGCAAAAAAAGAGCAGGAAGCTGTGACAAGATAATTTTTCTCTTTGAAAATGCTGGTAAGCAAGGACAAGCTTATTAACTTCATAATAAGACTCATAATTTCATTATAAATTTCATAATACATAAGGAATCCTGTGTAAATATACCAAAGGTTGAAGAAGGCATTCAACAAAGTACCTTCCGTAACTAATTCAATTCAGCTTTGTTTTTTAGGGGGCTTCAGGTCTTCTTTAAATCAGATGAAATCAGAGCTTGAGTTTACAGATTCTTCATTAAAGAAACAGGAAATTAAGTCTGAACTTGAACTCTAGATCTTCATTAGGAGACTTTGCTGAGACTTTTTTATACCCTGTGGCATGAGATCTCCAGTAATTCACATGTTCAAGTAAAGTGAGCTTCACAAAAAGATTGCATCTTGATTTAAGAAATTCAGATGGAAATCTATCACAGTAAATGATCAGCTGTGTGATCACAGTTAGAAGCTGTCTGTCTTCTATTTGAAATCTGTCTGGCTTTGACTTGCAGCTATTGAACCTGTTATAACTCTTCCTCCTAGATCAAAGATATGTCTATGATGAAATTTCTGTTCCCCATGAGGTTTTTCTCAACTGTGATCAAATCACCCCTTAAACCTTCTCTTTGATATGCTAAGTAGGTTGAGCTCCTGGTCTATCTTTGTATAAAGCATGTTTTCCAACCCTTTAATCATTCTGCTCTTTTCTGAACACCCTCCAATTTTTTAACATTCTATCTAAATGGAACTTTATATAGTATTCCAGCAGCAACTGCAGTAGCACTAAATACAGGGGTAAGGCTGCCTTCCTGGTCATTAATTTATTTATGTGAACAGGATACTATTTAGCTTTTTGGCTGCAGAATCTTAGCCCTAATTTGTCAGAGTCCTGGCTACTCCACAGTGCCTTAGGTGCTCTAGCCTCTTTATCACTAACGGCTTTCCAACTGCATTTCTCAGTTGCAACTCCACAACCTTTCATATAAGCTGCTGTGGCAATGTTTTCTAGAGCCTCTGTGGCACTATTTTTCCTTTGTTCTCATGCTGTTTTTCATGTTGCTGTTATTCTCATGACATTACACCTGCAAACAAATTATTGTTGCAGCAGGTGCTCACAAGAAGCAATTGTCTCTGGTGGGAGATTCACCCCTCTTTCTCCCCCTTTTTCCTACTCCTTTCTTGTAGCTTTTGGTTTATATTAGATGACCTAATAACGTGCATGTACAAGTCTAAAAAAAACCAACCAGCCATGCAGCATCCTCCCTGATTCAAAGTGCATTCCAATTAGTGCTAATAGCACTGTAAGCAGGAACAACCTGTAGGGAGTTAGAAAAGATGCTAATGAAAAACACACAGCTGCTATGGGAAAAGTATTATGGAGTGATCACTGCTGCACTGGAAAGATGCTCAGGGGAGGAGACTCATCTGGGGACCCCACCGTTTCTCTTCACAGCTGGCTATTGTAGTCAGTTTTCTCTTTCCCCTTCCCTTTTCTTCCTCTCTCCTTTTGTTCTTCTTTTGCACCAAAAGTAACTTTCACTGTTAGAGATTATGTGTTGCCATCAGCTACCATCTTTATGCATGTGAACCTGACTCAACATGAATTGCGCAGCATTGGCTTTTAGTGTTTGGGATCTTAGATTTGTAACCTCACATTTAACTGTACTGAAATGCATTTCTTTTTATGTATTCTTAGTTTGCCAGACTGCTCTGTATCAGCAAAAGTGGTTGGAAAATCATACTTTGGGAAATCATCAAAATGGAAAAATGCATCAAAACAACTTCTGAAGAGGTTTGTCTGAGATTGCTGCTGTTAGACCTTAAAAACCACCCCTTTCTAATAATAAGGATAGTGAAGCACAAGAATGGATAGATGATGAAAATACTGAGGAATCCATCACTGAAGTCCTCACTGAATGTTAGAAGTCTCTGACATCTGTCAGAAATAACATAGCAGCCTGGTGCTCATCTTGTTTTGGAGTATGGGAATGGAAAATGCTTAAGACTATTAAATAATTTTAAGAACTCCTTTGGACCTCTTTCTGTCTCAGGAGAGAATTGGATCTGGCAGAGGGAAACGAAAAAAAGAGCAGTATCACATAGAGAGACCGTGTTCCTTGTTCCCTCTTCCATGCTGGCCTTTGGAGCGGACCTGTGAGAGAGAGAAAACACTTCTCCTGCTCTGTCTTAACTAAATGTATCATCCCTTCCCCTCCTTATTTCTAAGAAGTGGGTCAGCCACAAATCACTTCAATAAGAATTATGCTGACAATACTTACTTTCATCTTCAATGTATCCCTTCCAGTCAAATGGAGTCACTGTTGAATTAACCAATGTACCGTTTTCACCTATGGTGCTGTTTAGCTGGGAAGTAATATTTGTTTCCAGAGTAAAATTGTCTGGAGGCCACTGCAGGCATTTATTCCTCAAGTTGCCCATGAACAGCTGCAGCCCTATTAGTGCAAATACACTCAGACAAAACACAGTCAGGATCATAACATCCGAGAGCTTCTTCACAGATTGAATTAGGGCTCCCACGATAGTCTTCAAGCCTGAAAATGCAAAGGAACTTTTACTCTGATGTTCAAAACTTTTTGAAAGCATAAAAATGACAGTGTCTCCCAGTAAAGTTATAAATTTCATGCAGAAGCCCAAATAAATGTAATGTCTGTGAAATAACATTTTTGTGAAGAGCTTTTTCACTTGTGAAAATGAATAAATAGCTGAAATTTATGTTCATTTGAAACCGTGAATGGAATGAGTTGCATATATTTCAAAACACTTGTTTTAATGCTAAAACAAGTGACTTTGTTTTATTCATGCTATACATGAATCTCATATAAAAGTCCTCTTTCTTTTTATTTGTCATTACCTCTTGCCCCAAACCTTTGCTACTATCAGTTTTATAACATACTACATTTAGAAGACAGTAGTAAAAAGCCTGTTCAACAATAAATAGGATTAAAATTTAATGCTATAAAACTGGAGATGGTTTGGAAAATCATAGAATTTTAAGATAATAAATCCCCCATGCAATGCCCATGCTATTCTTTATTATCTTATTCCTTCATCTTCTTACTAAGTCAACATTTTGAACAGTTCAGTTTTTAGACACAAATATTCACAACAAATACCACATAACATCATGTAGGTAAGATACACATGGGTAAGAAAACTTCAGGATCACTGATATTCGTTGAATGTGGAGAAGAAAGCTTGACATCATACGATGCAAACCACACACGCTGTGTACTGCAATGTCTCATGCACAAATCTGTTAAACTCAAAGGCTGATTTCAAAAGAAAAGAGATCATGTTAAAAAGCAATGAATCAGAGATTTCAGTGAATTCTAACATCTTCTGATTCCTGCTTTTTTGTGAAAAGAAATAAGACATGTTTAAAAAATAAATTCTGTTTCAGTGAATTAAAGTCAGCCTCAGTGTTTAACCTAGCTCTCACCTGGAATGACTGATATTGTTTTCAAAGCTCGGAGAACTCTGAATGTTCTCAACGCTGAGACATTGCCCAGGTCCACAAACTCTGTCACATATCTGTAATAGGGGAGTTCACACACAAACACAATGACAGGATAAAAAGGAACAGTTGGGAGGTACAAGGGGCCTAACACCTTACACCAGTTACTTCTTACCTGGGATTACAGAAATAGTTTTCAAAGCTCTCAATACTCTGAAAGTTCGAAGAGCTGAAACATTGCCTAGGTTTACAAATTCTGTTACATACCTGTAGGATTAAATCACAATTATTCAGAATTTAGGCAAAGTTTATGCTACTTACTTGGGTCTTTCATCAAGACCGCTTTGGCGTTTTTAGCAAAAAAATTAAATAGCAACAGTCAGAGGTTTACCTTTCACTGCAGTTTGCCTTGCATTAATATGATTTCAGAGCCTTCAGTTAAATTAAATGTCTCTGAAGTGAATCGCAGTGATTTAACTTTGAAAGCCTAAAATTTATCTAGACTAGATTGGTAAGTTTGGAGAATGAAGTCAAAGGGATGCTCCTTTTCTGCTCAGAGAAAAAAACGCAGGACATGAAATTAGCCTCTCTAATACTAGCTGTACTAATGGCTTCTGCAGTATTTATGTTTACATCAAAATATGCTTATTAGAATTTCAAAATCATTTTAAACAAAAGTAAATCCATACAAGAATTTCCATTTAACAAAATTGATATGTGTCGATACTAATTTCATGCCCTTTTTGCCCTTCTCTTTCAAAGAAAAAGCAAAAAACAAAAACTTACGCAAAGGTAATAACAGTGAAATCAAGCCAGTTCCATGGATCTCGAAGAAAAGTAAAATCTTCTAAGCAAAAGCCTCTTGCAATGATTTTTATGAGTGACTCAAATGTGTAAATTCCAGTGAACGTATACCTGGAAAATATAGGAAAATTTAATCAAAATAAGTAGCAACATTTTACATTGGTATTCTGATAGAAATCTGATGATCAAACGGAAGAGTTTTTTATTTCAAAACTGGAAAAAAATACAGTAAATAAGCAATTTATTCTCAAATGCACGATAGTCATTGTATATACTTGTATATTTATATGCATTAGTTGTGACATGCTGTTGAAGTACAGCAGTCATCTTGTACACATATCAAAATAAATAAATCTATTAAATAAATGACATATATTACAAATTTATTGGTGACACAGTTTGAAAGTATGCAACACTAGATCTGTTACTGATAACCAAGAAACTTGTGAGCATAAGAAACTGCATACTGTCTGAATCATTAACATCTAAAACATCTAGTATTAACTCTAAAATGGGAAGAATGCAAGCATGTACTGAATTCTCACTTTAGGAATACTTTTGCTTATATGCTGTCCTTAGCTGACATGTACAAATAGATGGCCATGGTTCTGCTATTAATGCAGTGCTGTAAAGGAGGGGTAAAAACATTGGGTAGATGCTAAACCATGAAGATGAGAAAAAACTAGTGGAATCTCAGTAGAATACTATCTGTAAACAACTTTCATTTTTTTTCTACCCAATCATTCTACTAGAAGGAGATTTAAATAATTATTCAACATTTCTACGTATTTTAGAGAGGAAATAGTGGTAGTGTCTCATGATAGTTCCAGCCAGCACACATGACTGCAGTCACTGGCATGCTGACTCTTCGAAGAACAGTCAAGGATATCTTTAAATAACATATGCAACTTACTCTACATTCTTTGTCCAGTCTGGAGGGTTACTCATGGTCATAAATACACAGTTGGTCAAAATAGTGCACATGATAAGCATGCTGAATAATGTAGATATAGTTAAGGAAAACACAATAGTAATTGATACAATATCACATCAGCCATATATCTTAAGTACATTAAAATATTGCCACTTAAACAAATCTTTTAGACTTTGGTAAACATTGCACATATATTTTGCTTAACCTGGTAGTTTTAACTTTAGAACATTAAACTTTAATATTAGGCTTGATTTGTTCATGTTCCAATGTTGATTTGTTGATGTCCTCATGTTTTGTTTTCAGCTGGTACTGAAAGGCGAAGGAGACGGCTCTTGCGTGTCTGGGAGTAACATGTGCTGAGAAACAGCCAAAACCAAAATAATGTGCAGAAGAATACTGTTTTACTTAAGTACCTAACATGACTGAATAAGTGTTAGTCTTTCACTTCTACGATTTTGGTACTAAATTCAACAGCTGGCATACACAAGGTAAAAAAAGTTTATCCTATTTACCTATTTATTTTATTTTATTGAGAGTTGTAGAGAAAGCACAGACCATCCCAGCACAGCCAGTCTGTCAAAAACACAGAACAAAACACAGAATACTGTTTTTAATTGCTGAAGTGACTGCATTCCGTGTTTCCCTATCACTCACTTAGCGCTACATCCTTCAGTCAGTGAAACAGAATCCACAGAGAGCTCACAGATTAAGGTGAATTATTTTCCAACATTATTTTGGGGCTCTCTCAAAACATGTTAGCAGCAAAAGAAGAATCCCTTGTTCTACCAATGCTATAATTTGAGAATGGTCAACTGCTTGAAAAGCATGGAAAACGTGAAGATTAGCATGAAAATTACTTTTTATTTAGAGTACCAGCAAGGAACAATTAGGTACTCTGGGACTATGAAACCCAGACTAACAGCTCAAAGGGGCTTATGGCAGGGAGGTGAGACAGTTCACTGAGGTTTCATTATACCCAATGTGATGGCGTTGGTTCACACTGGCTCTACAAACATTGTGGTCCTTCTCTTTTCATGGTAATAAAGTAAACTCGATTATTTAAACATTTGGAAATATGGAAGTAACAAAACTAGACCAAAACCTGACTCAAAATGGCCACATGATGGCAGCAAAAAATAAGAACCACTACGCCTTTACACCAAATGGTTAACTCAACTCTAATTTTTCCTCTAGTCATCTCTCTAAATTACATGTTCCTTAAAAATAGTTGCATCAACATAACTGGAAAAGAAGCTAGCTTAAAGTAAAGAAGGACATTTACAGACAAACTTGCATATAAGATCCCAGGATTTTTAATTTCTTTTTTGTTTGGCCTTTTTTTTTTTTTTTTTTTTTTTTTTAATCAAGAATAAAGCATTTTTTTGTTTGGAGTACATTTTTATGCCATGGGCAAAAAAACCACCCAAAAGCCAACCATTCATTCGTGGTGAAGGAGGAATAGAAGTAACATCTCAGCCTAAACTTTGCAGAAAATTTGTTCAAGCATTAAGATCATCGCTTACAACTGCTGAACAATTCAAACTTGAGCATATCTTTTCAAGTAAACATTCAAATAGCTGGGAAGGATTTAGCTGCCTGATTCCCATAGGTAGGTCCGTGACCTTTGTCTAAATGCCTGACCAAGTAGTGAATATTGTGGTATCTTTCGCTAAGTTACTTAACTCATTTTGAATATCATGTTGTCATACAAGCTCTGTACAGTTAAAATTGTTGTTCGGTGGCTTAGAATAAATGATTAGAATGCCTTACAATGCTTGTCCTCACAGTCCGCAGACATGTCTAAAGAATCTGACTTAATATAATTGGGAAATTCCTTTAAATAAAGAGAATCCATTTTGGTAGTTGAAAAACTTGGAGATGCCTGGCTGCAGCTTCAGTAGCCTCATAAAACAAAGAAGTGAAATGACCTTTTAGGAGAGCTGAGGTTTTATCCCCATACATTGTATTATGTGTTTAGAGCTAAGTATCATTCATAATAAAGGCCACAGGTAGATCCTTGCACATTGCTCACTCTGTACATAACTCACCACATCTGTGAGCTGCATAGCCAAACTGCTGTTCACTCTTAAAGGGAGCAGATGCTCAGTAGGGCTAACAGACTTTGAAATCTAAACTCTGGCCATGCTTTCCCTTTTGGGAATCTCAAATATAACTGACACATTCAATGTCTGTGCCTCTCTTTCTTCTTCTCCCACATTTTGAGTGTCTGATTTACAACTTCAGTGTTCCCTTAATGTACTCTTTTATGTTCTATAATAATTCAACTATACACATAGATAAACAATTCTGATATATGATGACGTCTTAATGGAAATGTACTGTCTTTTTTATGCTCTTCCCATATAGGCAAGCAGTAGGGTCAGAGGCACTATACAGCCTCAAGATAATCAATTACTGAAGCAGCTGAAGTCTCTTATCACCTGTGTGGACATGGTGGAAGATGAAGATTGGAAAAAACAAATGTTGCCAATTGGTTTCAGAGATACCTTCTGGCAGTCAGGCCACACTGAGTAACTCCTTGCGCTCTGCAGCTCCAGCCACTGCCACCTCCCTTTTTTTTTGTCTGCTCAGCCCTTTACCTATTCTTATGTTTTCATCCTTTCCTATTAATTGCCAAAGCCTGGCCATCTCCCATTGCTCTTGTGTTGCCCCCTTGGTTCCACACTCTACCTTAACTCAAATCAGGCAGGCAAAGCAGAATACTAGGAGGTGAGTCAGCAGAGCATGAGAGAGAAATTCATGCTGTTACCAGTTCCGGTATCTGGGATTACATTAAGTCCTGGCAATGAGAAAGAGTAATTGCAGGGAAAGTCTCTGAGCACTGGGAAGAGACACTCTGTTTCTTTGCAGGGGGAGCAACATCTGACCTCATGTCTGGGCAGATGTGATCAGAGCACCCTGTACGGAGGTTCAGAGAATTTGGAGGACATACAGATGAAGTTTTCCAACCAACATGCCAATTTCATCGTGCTCAACACATCTTTCCCGCTGAAAGTGAAAGGCACAGTTCTGTTACAAAGGCCAAAATGCCAAACACCCATCTCAAAACATGAGGGCAGTAGAGCTAATTGATAAAAGTCACAATATTATTAAAAATAATAAGAAACTTTACCTCCTAATCTTTTCCTTACAGATGGTTAACCTTGTATAAGCAGCTGAAATCTAAATTGCATTACGGAACATATTATGTGGTTCTTAGTTAAACACCTTCATATTTGCAGTGTTTGTACTATACTGCATAAAAAAAAAAAAAGGAAAAGAAAAAAAAAAAGAGAAGAAAAGAACCTGTACATCTATTCTTAAGTTTAACACAAAAAAATGAAAACACTCTACGTCTATCTCAAGATAAAAATAGCCCATCGCATAGTTGGCTGTTTGGATAAGAAATCAGTCCATATAGTGAAAGGAAACCTTCTCCTATAATAGAGCTAAATTACATGATCACACAATCAGTTAATAGACAGAAGGAAAAATATCGTAATTGCATATTGCTTATTAGAATTGCTTTTGTTCTGACTGCCATCAAGACCAGCTGGATAGTCTTCGAACACAATTAGGAGGAACTTAAAACCAAAACCAAACTCAGCAATCAGTACGCCAGTAAAAACATTACCCACAACTAGCACAGATGCAGGGTTGGAAGGTATTGTAAATCAGTCTCTAGCTTGAATGGATGAGCATTCATTAAAGGCTCCAATCTGACAGTATCTGAGTTTCCTTGCCATCACCACCACTATGTCTGTAGGTTTCTGTCAGGTCATTTAGCTACTGTCCCCAAATGCTCCCTGACTCCTCTCCAGACACCTTCCTCCCCTTCTCTCACTGCTTTAACTTCCAAGGAGCTCAGAGGAAAAGGTCTTCTGAATCAACAGCAATCAGCCTTGTTTCTTCCTTTTTTCCAAAGACCTAGAAAATTCTGCCAGCGGTCTCTAACAATAAAGCATCTGCCTTTGACTAACTGTTCAATTTTAAAAGTCTTACTGTCACACTGAAGTTTTCATTTGGTGACTACTTTTCCCGGTTCTGGAGTTTTGCAAGAAAAGTGCACCAAAACCTCACCCGCTAGAAATTCCCATCAACCTGCTATGGACATCGGGCACCAATCCCACATGCCAGTCTAAAACTTTACCCATCAGTCACGGTCCCCCAGTCTGTCCACCATCTGCAAGTACAGATGCTTTGCAAGCTGCCTGCAGGACTGCTGCCTATGCTTTCTGGCAATGTATTAAATTTAGCAGAGGCCTATGGTGCAACTGGGCAGGTTTGGGAATGTGAGATTCAGCATACGTGAATCAGGCTTCCAGGCACACTGCTGCAACGAACTATAAAGCTGGTCTTGAGGGTGGCGTCAGAAGGACACCTAAAAAGCAATATAAACATACCTCTGAGTTAGCTGCTCCCGAGCAGTTGCATATCTGCCTAACTGCTTGCAAAACTGAGAGCTCTTCTGGAATTTGTGAGCACAAATTGCATTTTTTTTTTTTTTTAAAAATTGTAATTATTTTATTAATAAGCTCCATAGTGCAAAAAATAATCTGGGATGCAAAAAATTTCAATGTTAAAATAAATCTGAATAAACTTCTGAAAAATTGATCAAGATGGATTCTTAAATCCATCTGCAGATTTGTACAGCAGAAGTATTGAAATTCAAGACAATAGCTAAAATGTAACTGATATATACATATTTTCTAGTATTTATTAAACCTTACCATAAGTTTTTCACTATAAAATAAAAATAAAATTAACAGTCTTTATGAAACAAAAACCTTTATTTACAATGAAATAAAAAAAGTTATGAGTTTTCTTAATTTCAGTGTGTAACGTTTTGAAACACCATTGAAAAAGGATATGAATGTACCAAAATTTTAATAGCTATTTTTCTAAGAGGATTGAAGGGAGTTAAAATGTACAGGGCAGAGGTGGCACTGAATCGGAAGATTGCCTTCCCTTTATTCAATACTATAAAGGTCTGAAAAAGAGAAAAAAAAGACATTTTATAAGTGTGTATTCAGTGTAGATGCTCATTTTAAAACTGTTCCTAGTGAATAATAACCAAAATTGTAACTTTTTGAATAGTTAATATTCAAAAACCATGACTCATATTTTAAATAAAACTTATTTCCAGTACTTACCTGAAGTACCTGACATATGAAAATGTAATTCTAAATATGGAACATTCAATTCATTAATGTTTTTATAATACTTCTTCATTAAACAACCTCAATAGAGTAATATGATAAATTTACTTGATGTGTTTCTTGTAAAAAAAGGTGCAGAAATTAACTATAATTATAATTTTATTTATGCTTTACCATAGAAAACACTCTCTTCCATTTTGAAATACCATAAGCAGGGAAACCTTACTAACGCATCATTGACATCCACAGGTAAGAGAAATCCTTACAGAAACTGATTTAATAGACTACCCATTTGTTCATTGTTTTTTATTCCAGTCTGTTTCTTGGTCTTTGTGCTGAGGAGAGAGAGAAATAGCAATAACACATATAGCCACAATTAGGTAGATCTCTGAGGACTGTGGGCATCTGAATACACCTTACCAGAGGAGAGCAAGAAATACACCCCAGATGACCTCCCTGCACAATTGGGGTTTGCAGGTGTGAAACTTTCTCAGTTCCCATACAAGAACTTGTTAAATTTAAATTTTAACAGCTAAAGAGCCTATCAAATTCAGAGAAACTTAAAGGCATGCAAGCCTTACTTCAGAGAATTGTAGAAGACTCTGTAGGCTGAAAGCTTGTCTATTTGTCTCAAATAAATCCGTGAGCCAAATATAAACGGTACGAGCAAACCCTACAAACATTGCTTTGCTTCCACTGCAGGCCATCATGGCTGCAACAGCATTGAACCTACAGCATGGGAAATGTGGACTGTCAGGTTTCTTTGTGGCACTAAGGTGCTCTTCAACTGCAAGATCAATCAGAAAAGAATGAAAAACACTGCATAAGGAAGGCTTAGTAGCACAGAAGAAAGCTGCATGCAATGGAAGGGATGATGCAAGGATTTTAGCCTAAATTCAAACTGAATTAAGAGGCACTGAAGAATCTACCCAAGAGAAATGTCCAAATTTGCTTTTTTGGCTTTGTCAGAGTTATGTATTTTGTAAAGAAGCTATGATAAAGCCATAAGGCCTCCTTTTTTTTCATTGTGCTGCTAACAATGGGAGCTGCAAACTAGAAAGCCAGTGGAAGTGTGAGAAAGGGTATGCTGGTCTCTTCTGGTGTCCGTGACATCAAGCATCACTTCAAGACTGTAAGCAAGTGGACTACAAGGCTATGTCTGGGAAGGCCGTCAGACAGAGAAGATATGCCGAGGAGGTTCAAAAAGGATGAATCTTCAGTCTGCTTAAATTTGGGAAGTTTAGTATGTATAGACCATGGAGTACAGATACATATCTCTAGGAGAACCCAGGAGGTGGAGAGAGTCGTGGAGATGAGGATTTCCACCAGTCTGCGACAGATAGTACTGAAGGCAGAGGAGAGGCAGGGATTAAGCCCTGAGGAAAAACTGTCCCCATCCCAACTCGCTTGCTGGATTCTTCTCTGAGCATTCTCTCCATCATAGCTCTGCACATCATACCTTCCTGTACAGACCAAACTCCTGAGACTAAGAAAGAATATTAGTGAGACTTAATATTGCCTGAGTACAAACTCAAGATGTGTAGGAATAGTACAAGATATGTACAAGTGATTTCCGCACTTCTGCACAGAAATGGAGAAACTGTATAAAACTGAGGACAGAAGGATAAAGCCTGGGCTAATGTTTCCAAATTACACTTCCAGTTATGGATTACAGATAACTACAACCTTCAAAGCATATCTGCAGATGACCTGACCTTAAATGAGGCTTTCATTTTAAATACTGAAGCAACCAAGCAGATGAATGATTTTTTGGCACAATGTTACAAAGCCTCACATCCCAAGGGGGAAGGTGAGTTTCCTTTCCCAGGTCTGTCCCCAGCCCCCAGGACTCACAGCTAAGAAGCCTCCAGCTCACGCTGTTGGCTTTTGTAGCTATGAGGTAGTTGACAAAATACATTAAAAATCACACTGCCTACTAACTGTATCTAAGCCTACACCACCTACATTTAGTCAACCTACATTTCTTTAAAAATCTTTGAACACAAGCATATTAAACATACATCTCTTTTCTAACATGCCTTATGGAAAATAACAGCATGCTGGCACAGCTCCAGTTTCAGTTGGAAGCTGCTGCTATTTTAGCTGTTCTACTTTCTGCTGCCCTGCAAAAGCAGAACCAACAAGACATAAATTCCCTACCTCAGTTCCAATATTTCACTCAAAGCATCTTTGTCACTGGGGCCTTCAAGAATGACTTTGTTAGTCCTGTGACTTCTAGCCTTGAACATCAACTAAAAATTGTATCTTATCTCTGAAGAATTTTCATGAAAAAATACAGATAACAGCTGATATCCCACCCCTGCATATGCTTCCCTCCTCAGTAAGCCTGCTATATTTCACTCCAGTCTCAACCCAGATGCAAGCCAATGCGTAGGCAGTGTGGATGAACATGAAGTATTGTACCCAAAGCTGCCAGGACAAAGTAGACATACACTGAGAAAAGCTAAATAAATTCTCAACAAATTGTAAGATTAAGGTTCGTATATGAAGGATTATGTATACTTTTCAGGGCTTAGGTTTTATGAAGTGCTTTAATCATTTTATAAAGGCAGGAAAACTGCTCACACTCAAAGTATTAACTGTGAATATAAATTCAAAGAAATCCCTAAAGAGAAGTCTCTGATTTGCCACTTTTGCATCTGTAACCTGGATCTCAGTTCTGTAACTTCTGCAATACTTGATTTAACTCAGAAATTGCATTCTTAGCAGGGCAAAGAAGGAGGACTATTTTGAGAAGATGTAGCTAAGAGGGAAGAAGTGTCCACACTGAACAAAGACATGGTCTCCGAGAACCTTCTTCTTCCGAGAACAAAGAGTTCCCAAAACCTTATTTCTTTTCTCGTTGCTCCAAGTTAGTTTTAAACGTAGTTTCCTGAAGGCTACATTTTTCAGGCCGCCTGCTACTCCTTTGCATTTCCACTTCCTACAGTTAAATAAACACTATCTAAAACCTCATAGGACCCTCTGAGAGGCAAGAGGCGACATACTGTTTAGCTGGGTCCTTAGCTTCTTGGGAAAAGCCCCAGGGGCAGCTAGAACAAGAAACTCATGACATATTGGAAGTTGGCTGCTTTTTTTTTTTTTTGTGGTTATCTTTTGAAACCATGTTTTCTAGCAATACCTTAATTTTTTACTTTGCTAGAATTTTTCAGTTAAAAAATCTTTCATTTGCAGTTATCAAATATATCTAAGATCACTAGCGCATTCTCCTTTTCTGATGTAATGAAGTTCAGTAAAGCAACTTCATAGAATCTTTTTGTTTCTGCAATCTAAGACAAGACTGGGAATCCCAGGAAGTAGTGGTTTGATCAGATTAGGGACTGATATTATCAAGTGACAGGACAAATGGAGGCACCTTTCCTGACAGACATCATTCAACATCCTTCTGGCAAGAGGCAGGGCATGGAGTGACAATCAAAAATGTTATATCTATATTATAGCAAGGAAGAAACTGAAGTAAGACCAATTTAGTTCCACCTATTCTTTCCCTCCTCTTTAATGTAACAGCCTAGGTTCAAGAGAAAATAGCCAGCCCTTAAAAGTATGAAACCAAGTGGACCAGATTTTGATGCATGCCTGGAGGTCAGGATCTTAGGGGGTTCCAGCTGATCCTTTCTCTGTAGACAGTGATGTGAACCTCCTTGATCCTTTGTGATGGCAGCTTGAGCATGAACAGACAGACACTATTATACTGGGAACACACAGATTTGCACTTACACAGAAGCAGAACGAAAAAAAATGAGTAAAGTCCAAGTTCATTTTTACTCAATTTTGGATTTTTAAAAAAAAGGAGCATTGCAACCATTTAGGATGTTAAACTTCACAATTCTAAAGATCAGCATTATTGACCACAACAATCAGCAGCATTTCACTATAATAAAATCATAACAATGTAAGAACAGGTATTATATTATAACAAAACAATTATGTTTCTTATCCTTTCAATTTCAGGTTAATATTGGGCATGAATATGTCCTCTTTGGTTGTAGGTTCTGCATAGAAGCATGGTTACAAAACCATAAAACTAGCACACCTATCTGTTTTTGTTTCTCTTAAAAGGTTTTCCCATTTTTAACTTTTCATCTCAGGGATACCTTTTCCACAAATTATAGCTGTCGCACCAGCTCAACACATTTTTTTATTCCTGTCTTATTCTGTATTAAACCGTATTAACTCATGGCATTCACAAACCTATGGCTTAGAAAAAAGTCCCAAAGATGAAATGTAAAACACATTGAATGTTTCTACATTCAATGCATGCAAAAATACAGTGAACTTGCTCAATCTTCCTACAAAAATAGGAAAAAAACCCTCTGCAAGTGGGATGCAATACTTGCATATGAGGCAAACGATGGATGATTTCACTCATGACCCAAATTTGGAATAAAAAAGATATTTCTAAAACTCTTGTACAGGTCTCCTGAATAAACACTGACCATGTTCATTGGTATCATTTGATCAGTGCTGTAGGTAACTTTTTTTTATTGCCTATTTGAAAGCTTAGAGGCCAAACTGATCCAGTTTGTGTTGATAAAACAGGTATAGTTTATGCAGAGATCTTGATAGACATCTGAAGCAACAGTGGCATCTGCTAATCCGTACACTTGTCCTAACCCTTCCTTGCAAATAAATATTTTCCTTCATTCTAGTGCTTTTCATTAGATACATATCATTTCAGATAGATGCTTCCCCAGGCACAAATACAAAATCTCTCATGCGCAGTTGTCAGATCATTGCATTGGGATAGAATGTGCCGATTGACTCCTTGGCTTTACAAGGTGGAATTCAGAGAGGGGTAAAGAGAAAGCTGAAATATTAAATGGCATGGAGGTGAACGCACTGAGCACTAGCGATCTTCACTTCTTCCTGCAGATGTTCCCTTCTGCTTCAGCCTTTTCTCAAACTGTTTCTCCTGAGAGTTGCCGGAGCATCACCTGCTACCAATGCTCTCAAAAGACAAGTGAAACAAGATAAAAGTCTTTCTAGAATTCATATACAGCTAGATAAGAAAATCTAAGAATTTAGATATTTTAAAGTCAAATTACTGATGTAAAATTGAAATAGATGTTGGAATTTCTATTAGGAAAGTCTACTTTCCTTTTATGGAAGGGAGAAAAAATGGAGAGAATTGTTGTGGTGAGAAATTTTTGTCTTGTCATTGACTGACAGGGCTGTTTCTATTTCTGTCCTGTAGAAGGCTAAAGCACACGCCTAGAGAGGACGTGTGGACTTCAGCACAAAGAAGAGTATCCCAGCAGGTACATGACTTGCCCATAGAAGTTATTTAGTATTCAAATAAAAAGATTTCTCCTTTCAAATACTACAGAAACTTGGTTGAATATATTCGGCTGGTTTCACTCCATTTCTTGCCTTTGTAATCAGACCAGACCAGGCTGAGGTAGTGAGTTTTCAGCTCCGCCTGTGAATGGACTGAAAGAGTCTTCCATTTCTAAGAGCTCAAGAGGTGTACTTGTAGGTCATACCTATCATGCATCTGTTTTCACTTCAAGGCATACAAGACAGACTAATTTGACTATGAAGGTCCAGGATGACCTGTGGGCATCTAGGGATATATGAATTTGTATTATAAACAGACACAATTAGTACAGAACTCTACAAGTCCTGCTTTTATAGAAACACATCTTTTATCTTTGTAAAAGTAGAACTGTGATTTAAAGATAAATCTTCATACACTGTGAATGGCAGATAAAGGCTCTTTCAGAGGCATCAAATAATAAAGATAAAAATATTATTCTTTCACATAGTATTCTGTCTCTTGTCAGAATAGGACTCATAAATCACATGACATTTAGCAAGCTAAGACACTTAGAACACAGCACTTTATGAAAATCAAAATAACTCCTGTCTTGATATTTATAGAGTTTTCATAATCACAGTATCTAATAATTAAAGTACCACCCAAGCTAGCTATCACCATAAACTGTGAACCTTTTCTGCTGTATATGGGCTGTGCAACAGAATCAGCCTGAGAGGATTCTAGAGTTGTTCAAGGCCAGTTCTACCAGAAACTTTTAATTCAGTTTTACACTCTCTTTATCATAGTTTCTGCTTATCCATATGTTTCTCTATTGATTCTATAAATTTCCTAAGAATTTGCTATCAAAGCAGATTTCTGAGAACAAAACGTGCTATGCACTGGTTCATACTGTCAGTTTTAAATCTGAAGAACCTCAGAGAAAGTGTGGCATGTTGGTGTACTCAGTTTCAAAATATCTTCACATTTTTAAAGTTTGCAAGGTATGTAATCTATTATGTATACGCATTTGTATAGGTTATCGTATATTGTATATAATCAAAGACAACATAGAATGATACTATGTTTCAGTTTCAAGGTAAATGTTCCTTTGATACAAATTCAGTTATATCAAAGGAATAAATTTTGATGCAAATTAAAAGAAAAGGATGAAAGGTTAGTAAACATTAAGGATTATGGATTCTGTCCTGTACCACAGAGGACAGTGGGCACTTTGCTAATGATTGAGAGAGCAGTGAATAGAAGCCTAGAATTTTACACTATTTATTTATACCCTGCTATATCCATTGTACAACCATATTATACAATCTGTCTTAATGTTACCTTTATTGCCAATTTTATTAATTTAATTCTAAAAATGTTACTGCAAAATTCCTTCTTATGTAAAGCAGGAGGACCAGTGTGCCAAGAGCACACAAGGGTAAATGTGTTCTTAAAACATACATTAGCTAAATCAACTTTTTATAACTAGAAGATATCAAATATTTATTTACTAACTTTCTGAAGATAGAATATATATGTATCATGGGCATCAAACATTTTTTGCTCTTGTTGTACACCTAGTCCTTTTAGCAATGCTCAACGGTTTCCATATTACTAGAATGACATTTTTCCACATAGCTGCAAATTATCAGACTGAAGTAACAAGCTATAGGACTGCACAGAAATGAACTGAACAAGTACTCCAAATGGTGGCATATGAGCAGAACTGATATTAGACTCACTTTTTTATTGATGTAGTATGGGTCCATGTCTTCCAAGGGCTCAGACACCATTCCTGGAGGTATGTCGCCGTATATAAATGGAAGTGTTTTTCCTGCCTCCAAATCACTGTTTGGTTTTGGCCCGTTTTCATCATCGTTGTCTTTACGATCTTGTTTAGAATTCTTAGCTTTTTCTGCAGCAATGCGTTGTTCAATAGCTGCAAGAGACTCTCTAGTGAAGTATTGGAAGCTGTCTGGTCCTGGTGGTACAAGCACTGACTGCTCCATCTTTTCATCCTGCACATTTTAATTACCATTTATTCTTCTGCATAGGAAAATACTAAAAGAAAGCAGAAAATAAAATTTAAACAAACATGTTAAAATCAACAAGTAAGAAAGATAAAACATTTATTTTTAAATGCTTTCGTTTTTCCTATGTTGGAATGTTGAAATACACAATAATGAAAATTATGTAAAGAAAAATAAAATAAGCAGTTTAGTTGGTGATCTGACCTTTGTAAGAGGCACTTGTATGGTTCTCATGCTAGTTATATAAACTGCAATAATTTCTCAATTCTACTTACTCTCAATTCTGTTTACTCCAAATAAACAAAAGCATGATACTTAAGAACAATCAGATACATTCTTTCCTCATAACTCTAATTCTCTTAAAATCACCTCAGACTCCTCTGGAATCAATCAGGATTATATTGGTAACTATAAATAGCACAGTTCATCAGCCCTAATGCAGAAATTTCCACTGAGTTCAGCAAGAGTATCAGAAAACGTGCACTGTAGAATCAAAATTTCTACTAAACAAATCAAAATCAACTCTCTGTATTATGAGATAGTAAAGTATTGGTTCCGAGTAAGTTTTTGTACAAGTTGTTATTCTTGATAATAAAAAGATCAATTGCCTATTTTTATTTCAATTTAACTGTTAATATATATATGGTTCTTTATTCAATAGCTGTAACTGGATAATTCTGGAAGTATTCTAATATACATATTTATTTATATAATACAACTGAAAAAATATACCCCCTCCATCCACACCCACCACCCAATAAAAAAAAAAGGTAGTCCAGTTAAAACTACAGATCTGGCATCTTTCATGCTGCTGAATAATTTTCTGATGACATCAGACATACAGATGAAATGTGTATTTGGGCACACAATGGCACATATATCCCTCATGCCTGAATATAAACACATATTTGCAATCTCCATCCATTGCTGGGATCCTTGCGAAATGATCAGTCAGCCTTTCAGGAGACTTAGGGGTCAATGCAGGTCAGTACTCATAGAAATAGGCTAGAGATATGGAATGACAGAGAAGTAAGAATACAAGAGATGGTTGGGGAAAACATATTAAAACAAATGAAAAGGTGACAAAACCCCCCAGGAATTATGGAAAGAAGCTGAAAAAGATGAGGAAAGTAGAGCAAAAAATGGTAACAAGAGGAGACCACAAACTAATGTAGAAAGAATTAGGGGAGAAAGTGAAGAATGTGGAGAGAAAAAAAAAAATAACAAGATTGGAAGATTAGCAGTATAAAAATGCAGAGATGAAAACAAAGAAAAATAGAAAAGTAGGTGGAAGAACAGAATACTGGGAAAGGAGCAGGAGGGGAAGCAAATATAATAGGATTAAAATTTCTATTAAGGAAAAAATAAGGAGAATAAGAAATTAGATGAGAAATAAAGGGAGAAGAAAGAAAAACATAGCTGGGAACTGAAAGAGGAGGTCACTGAAATATATGAAGTAATAAAGCCCAAATCCTCTAGAGCATTAGCGCCAGGAGGAGGACAAACATCTTAAGCACACGTATGTTTTGAGTAGTGGAATACAGTGGATAAAATAAGAAAGAGTGCTTATGGGCTGCATAACCCCAATTTTCTTGGTTTCTCAGAAAAATTTAAAAAACGTATTTCACCCAGATGTACAGAATCATCACCCACAACCAGAGGAATGACTTCTAAAGAATCAAGGTGGCAGACCTCTCACTGTAAAAAATTAAAGGGAGCCAATCTCCTACCACAACAAAAAGCATTGACCCATGCAGAGTGCAGGCTCATGCCAAAACCAGTTCTCTGAACCTTTCTCTTCTTCCTAATCCCGAAAGGAATTGGAATGATCCTGTTTTCTCCCCATTAGGGAGAAAAAGGATATAAGAAAGTGTACCTCAACCAACAAGGATTTAAAATTTTCTCTTCTTCCACATAGAGAACATCCTCCAGACATTCCACAGCTTGACATTTCATGGTTCTGTTTACTTCTTGGAATTGACTCTTCAGTCTCTTAACTACTGAACAGTTATAAACTCACAGTTTCAATCACAGTATGCTCATGTATACTGGGAAAGAAGGAGAAGAAACTACCAGCCACACCACTATCCTTGTTGATCCTCAAACTGATCCCCATATGTAGCACCATAATTTGGGAAACAGGTCTCATACCAAGCCACTATTCAAACACTATGGGAGCCATAGCTGTAGGTGGATCCTACTTGCTCTGTTGGCTTCAGGGAGATACAGAGACTCATGAGAGACGGTCAGGCTCTCTTTTCTGCTCAGCTTATTTGGAAAAGGAAGGGACGAAGACCTTATCTTCTCTTCTGTCCCTTCTCTCTCAGCATAGGTATAGTCCCCACGGGCACCAGCAAATGAGGCTACGCAGCCGCCTCTGCCTTTCCCTCTCTTCCCCCTTGTGAGATCCAGGAGGCTGGTTTTCCCCTTTGCCATTTTTCCTTTGAAAACTCCCTTCATTGTCCGAAAATCCCACAGCACACAGCACTCGGTGTTCCCTGCCACGGTGGCCAGCAACGGCACGGCAAGCCAAAAGAGTTGAGGCACAGCAGGAGGGAGGTGCTGGGCAGTAGCAAGGGCAATCTCATGTTTTGAAGAGGAAGGAAATGGACAGCCAGTGAGCAGTCAGCAACAACGAGCTCTGAAACCCTATGGTGCTCTGTCAGGATCACACTCAGCTGAACTAAAGGTGATCACCTTTAGTTCAGCTGAACTGGCATGCAGAACAAGGAGGCAACCCATCAGGATTTGCCTGCAGGTGCACAGAAACAAGCTACTTCATAGCCATTAGTTAACATTGCAAAAATATTTGATATTTGAAACTGGGATTAAAACCAGCAAATGTTGTGGGCTTTTCTAATTATACCTGTATTTTTTTTTCTGTAGAAAGGGACATTATTTTTGTATAATTAACCCCAGAATGTTCTCAGGTCTTTTCAAATATACATGGAGCTAGCCAGATATATACCATTCAATGTATCTAAATCTATGTAGGCTGTACTTAACAAAATGTTTCAGGAGACTTTTGTGAAGATTAAATACTTCTTATCCTCTACTTAACAGATTAAAGGATGATATTCCAGATACATTTTTCCTTTTCTTCATGCATTTCCATGATTATAAGTCTTCAGAATTGCAAATAGAGGTCTTCTACAAATTTAAAATTCAATATTAAATACCTACAGAATGCAATATGCTTTTAATCCCAAGTCACTTTCATCCATCATATCGCAGTGGTTAAAAGAAAAGTTTGTATTTCCTTTATTATAGTTAATGAATTTATTCTCATTTATCTGTGTAGGGAATGGTTAACAACTGATATCGGGCCAGTTAATTACCTGATATCCTTCTGATTTCTATCAACTGATTTATTAAATATTAATTTAATAACTAGAGATTGCTTACATGATCCAAATGGACTTATCTTTTTTTCTTTAGGATAGCAATGGTAATTCAACAGAGGCAAAAAATATAAGAATACACAATATAGATTTCTTACTAAATTCTTTTCTACTCTCCTGGGGTGAACAAATTTTTTTTTCCTTCATCATCTTCAATTGTGTTTGAGTGACTTGCTTACGAGCAGTGTATCAGTAGGCAAAACATTTCAAATTTTGGAAAATAAGGCACTCAGAACATTTGAGAATAGAATCATTCTGTTTCTTCTGAAATTTCTCAGGCAAAATATATTCATATATACTTTGTAGTATACATTGTTGTAAGCCAGGTAATTCCAGAGCACACTCAATATACTCTGTGTGAATGGACCACGTGTAAACCACATGCAGAATAAGTCTGAAGTTATTCAGCTGCATCTGTGTAATTGCACAACGCACAGTTGATCTGCCCTTGTATATTAAGTCTGAAGCATCCAGAACTACACTGGATTAGCTATGCACATGCTGACCATCTGGGCAATACACATGCAATTTGTTCAGCACTTCCCTGATAGATGTGATCTACTTACACCTTGAGTAGTTGTAGGTCTGCACATACTTAGAGAATAACTCAAGCTGTCAAATATCCACAGGAGGACAGGAGGACCTTAGTATAGATGTAGAATTACCATACTGCAAATACCGAGCTTTAGCAAGCTATTTTCTTCATATTATCCATACGCTTAAATCTAAACCTGTAACATGCTTTGATGTTTGATCTTCTGTGACAACACCCATGAATTACAATTTGGGTTCTATTTGCCACAGAATATAATGAATGTTGAGATGTTGAAGTTCCACTGGATCCTATGTGCTAGAAATTTGATCGTAACAGACCAGTTCCAACAATGCTTCCCTGGTTCTGCTTTATACTTTCACCTACACAAATACCTATACAAAGCCTTCCATGATCACCTTTGTATCCAAATGCTGAAATCAAACCTGATCTCTAAAAAGAAAATTGCTTTCCTGCTTCTCCCTCCATCCTTAGGTGCCAAGATTCTCATCAACTTTTAATATTAGTCAGCATTTAATTTTACTCAATTAGCATAGCAATATGACTAACTTAAAAAAGCTACAGCTTCTCAGATTTTCCATATAGCAATGTGCCATAAGCTATGTTTTCTAGAACATACTACACAGATGTTCAATTTCTTCTATGGTTAACTGCAGGTGCTGAGTGCTGTGAATATATTTCTAATATACAGACACAGTGAATAGACCAGAACGGTAGTTTTACTCTTCTGTTAGCCTAGCCATGTCACACACAGATAAACCTGTGACAGGTATGAACTAGAGAATATGCTCTAGAGAATAACTAGAGAATAATTCATGTTCTTTGCTTTTGAAGGTAAAACTTCGCATACATTGGAAGTAGTGGTGAATTAATACTTATGGCCTCCCCTGCCTCGCTTTTTTTTTTTTTTTATTCTCCAATTTTTCAATTTGGTGAAAGGCCATTGAGACTGGACTTATACACAGCTACATGATGCAATCTGAGATAGTGCAGCTCTGGTTTGCTTGATATGAATGCGTGTCCAAAATGAAGTGGAAAGATGATTGCAAAAGGGAATGCACATGAATCTTTCAACAAATACACTGGACATTCTTTTGCGCTGCTACTTGCAGAATTAATGACTCACAGGACCCTTCATTATATACATCACAAAATGCGATTTGTTACACTTAGTGCTATAAGACATAAGTCTTCTCTCACCGCTAATATAAAATAAAAATGACACTAAATCAAATCAAATATTAAGAAATTAGCCAATGAAACTGGACTGTTTTCAGTGCCTGGTTAATCTCCCTTTAAATTTCAGGAAGGCACCCTTAAATGTCTGTACAGATTGCTGTTTCCTTGTACTTTCCAGCACTGTGAAAATGATTGCTAAGGGAAAACTTGGGCAAGAGAATTCTGCTAGAGTAAGCAGAATTTAATCTTTGCCCTTCATTTTGCCCTTGCCCTGTGACACACATTATGTTTTTCCTTTTGGCATAAACTAACAAATCAGTTCTACTGAAAATTATTTATCTTACTATTTTGAAAAACCATCAGAGTAGTAAACAGTAGCATTAATATTTTGAAGTGCTCTAGATGCAATGATGTAACATTGGTAACTTCAATTTTATAAAGAGACTAACTAGGTACTAGTGAGGATTTCAGTGATATGCACAGGGAACGCCACCTGGCTGATTCAAGGCACAACTAACAGACCACACCTACAACAAAATAGAAGATAAATCAATGAATCTACGTGTAAACTCACAGAACCAAAATCTCTATATTGCACTACTTCTCATTGTTTATGGGCACAGCTTCTCCTTATTTTTGATTTATCAGCTACTCATTATGATTCTTGTCTTCAAAATACAGAATAAATATAAATTACATTCCTCAAAGTGTGGATTTGTGGGAGGAGAGGAAATATGTTTTGTCCAACTACTGCAGTTTTGTAAGTGAGGCCTTAGCTAAGAAGAAACTCCTGTTCCTTTCTTCATAGAACCAAGCCTGTATCTGGTCTGTTTCTCTCTATTTTAGGGCTACTACAGGTAGCAAAGGTAGGTAGGATATCCAAAGCAACACACTTGGCAGAAGGACAGAAATCAGGTTAGAATAATGGGACTCTGCATCTTTTATGAAAGCTAAAGCTTTTATGAAAGCTCTAGCTCATATATAAAATTAAATTTAATTCTCATGGACAACTTTATAAGGGAAACGTGTATTACCAGACTGATAATAAGATTCTCCCATATCTTTTTTCGTCATCTTCTTGATGTTCCCTCTTGGCATGGATAATGCAGATCCGGACAGAAGGACTTGCTTGCATTAGATTACGTGGACTTGGCTAACTATATTTATTTAATGCATATTAATTTTAAATAAAGGGTAGATACATTAATATTGCAGACATCAGAATAGGGTACAGACACATGAACTGAACTATAAATGCAGTACCTGAAATATTGGAAGCCATCAAATGCTATATAGTAGATCAAGCGAAAGCCTATGCTTTGCAGCTAAATATTTCCATTAGCTAAGCTGATACACAAACAAGGTTATGGGCACAGGGAAAGGGTCACAGAAGGGGTGTGATGAGAGGGCAGGATGACTATTTGGTTTGCCATGGAGTCACAAACAACCATGGATAGCTATGTGATCTAAGAAGGCAGTTTAGTGCCCCAATCTAGGCTGCCTAACAGCCAGAAAACAGAACAGCCAGAGACAGGAAATATAGCTAATGTCTATGATATCCACACTGTTGTATAATTGCTTAGCTTACATCTCATTACATGAGTATCTATGCTAAATTCTCTCATCAGCTCCAGGGAATTCAAAGCCACATTTCCCATCAATCAGCAAAACTCTTACACTACCACAGGCAACAGACCATCTGATCTCTTTTTGCAGTGCTCTGCCATCACTACACAAGAATGAAATCAAGATTAATGGGATAGAAGGAAAGCCCGTAAGAAAACAAGAACTTGGCATTCTAATGGTAAGCCTTCATTTGGGAAAGCAATCATGGCTTCTGATCCCTGCTCCTAGAGCTATTTCTCTATTATATCTAATAAATTCACTTGAGAAGAGTTAGTTGAAAACCGCCAGAGGTGTATTTATAGCTGAGAAGAAAAAAAATTAGGAATACCTATAGGAAAAAAGGGTTTAATTCTAGTTTAGTTCTAGTTTTTACTCCCAATTAATTTCTTCAATTCAGGAAGGAAATACAAGCCTCAGTTTTGAAAAATAAAATAAAATAAAATAAAACAAGCCAGCCCTCCCCAAACAAAATAACTTACCAAGCAAAACCCCCATCTTGGGAAAACAAGAATGCTCCCTGTGAGCTATCTGTACTAGGAACTGTTGTCTGCTGCAGTCAAAGCAGACTTTTGTGTAGCAGCAGCCTTTTTCCCCCCAAATACCTAGATTCTTAGTGCTATCCCTGTTTCTTGGTTAGAGTAAATCACAAGACCGCATGATATGGACACAGCATTTTATTCATCAGTATTAGTTGTATATATGTATGCATTTTGAGATTGTTATTCTCATTACATTTTAAAATTTAACTAATATATCTCTAAACCAAAATACAGCTAATATGCTTTGCTTTAGATTAAAAATAAACAGCTTGCTTCTGCTTGCTGCTTTGCTAGCTTAATTCCATTAACTGCAACCAAGTCATTTCTATTTTAGAAAGCTGAAAAAACAAAATTAGTTATGGAGTTCCATAGAAAGAAAAAAACTATTTTAATGGGACAAGTCACAATGCATCTGTGTTACTACTTCATCTAAGCAAATATATTTAATAGGTTAGAACTACTGGACTGCTACCAAGCTGAATGAATTCCATACTTACTGTGTTCCTGCAGTGTATCTTGTGCAGCAAATGACTGCAGTACAGAATAGCAATCTTTTTGCTTTCTTTCATTTGATCAAAGCAGGGATCCCTTCTATTGGCAATTTACATCACTAATTCAAGATTAATTTTCTCAAGCCATGTCTGAAACATCTGTTTCCATTTACCTTAGCAAACATAATAGCACCTGCCTTCAGTTAAAAAAAAAAACAACTGACCCAAAGCAATGTAGGCTATGCAGTGTAAATTATATAATGCTACTGATTCATTTTACATTAAAGTAAAATTGAATTTAAGACAAGATTTAAGTTCTGGTTTTGGCATATTACCACACTTGGGAAAAAAGAAATAAAAGAGATTGCTCTGTACGCTGGAATGATGTCAAATTTGCAGAGCTAACAAACTGAAAGATATCTCCACACTCAAAAAAGTTACTAAATTATGACCTTTTTGGGTTGCTTAACTCCATTAACAGGTTTCTGGTATTTGCTGTTTCATGTGGTCAATGCAAGGGCCAGTTTGACTTCATAACTAGAAGCCTTAAAGATGCAATAATGACAGTATTTACATTTTCAAAACTTTCTGACAGTTTTAGTTATGTGTGTATTTTTCCTGAAAACAGAACAGCAAACACTGATTTAACGCTTGAGGTTCACCTGAGTCAAGAAGGTGGATGTGGAGACAACAGGAACACATTTAACACACAAGATAATGGGAAAAAATCAACTGTAATTAAGGAAACCATAAGAATTGCTGGTTTGTAAGTAAAATGATTGGACTTCTGTGAAGTGATAAAAACCCCAAAACTGTAGAAACTTGTAAATACTTTTTGTAATGCACTGAAAACCCAGATACCTTATGATGGGTAGAAGAGTTGAGTTTCAGCTTTCTCCAATTAAATATTAGAAACAAGTTTTCACACTTTATCCCTTTGCTCTCACTCACTGTGCACTCAAGGCATGTTGTCTTTGAAAGGAGGGAGTGCTCAAGGAATGGGAGATACTCAAACCACCAACCAGTGCTGCAGCCTAGGAAGTGCTATTCCAACTGCATGACGTCTGCATAGCTCCTATGCCCATCATCGCTTTCTGCAGCTGTCAGTCTACCTTAGGTTTTATGGTATGCAACAAATACTCTCTTTGGGCTACCTGTGATCAAGTGTTTGTCAAAATAATGTCTATGCTATATGCTAATGTCATGTAAGATGTAACACATGTAACATAACACATGCCTGTAAACACATGGCATTTTTATTGCTGTTTATGTGGGCAAGGCAATGTATACTTTTTACTGGTCACTTCCGATCCTGCTAAAGCCACACATCTACAGTTCTCCTGACATGTCCCTCTGCAGTTTTGTGATTCTGAACTCATAAACAAGCAATCATTTTTACCAACAGTAAGAGGACTCTGCTTTTTCTTAGTAGGCTGCTTCTAACTTATTAAGAATTTGCTAATAATATGTGAGAAATGGCTTATTACTAGGAGATAAACAATTTCTCTTTACAGTAGCATAATTAGTATCTGTTTTGCAGATACAACTTCAACTTCGTAAACTATTTTATATATACAGATAGCTCTCAAAATTTATTATAATGAATAGTCACATCACTGCTGTAAAGAAACTTCTTCCAAAACCCAGACCTGGTAAAAAATAAACAAGTAAACAACTCTCAGCTATTACCTGGTTAGCTTTGAACTGATTTTCTAGAAAATTTGAATTAACAATGTTAGTCCAGTGTCATTTTACACAAATTCTCATTAAGTGGACATCAATGAGGCTACCATGTCTCAATCTTCTGTCCTGGCATGGCTATCCATGACAGTAGTCTTGAGACCTGACAGTGCTCACGCCCTGGCACCTTGTGCTCTAAAGTAATATTGTTACACAGTTACTGTGCTATATCGAATATTAGATAAAGTAATTTGCACTAACAGCCATGAATTATTGCTGCTAGTACTTCAAGTATGCAAGCATGTTAGAGCTAGTTTCTGTGCGATTGAGATGATGTACTCCCCTTAGGTTACATGTTGCCTTGATAACTCTCTCTGACGCATCTCCTAGGCAAAGACTAACTTCCCTACAAACGGCACCTACGGTTCAGCAGCCATCCTAAGATCCCAGCACCAGTGCATATTCTCACACTCATCGTGTCTTAACAGATTCACCCCAAAGCTTCATGTTTCTGACAGGGGCGTGCAGCTCACCACTTAGAAAAGCAGCAGCTGAAGCATGTGATTCAGAAAAGCAGCATTTGAAGCAAGTGGCACAGAGACTTTGCAGAAGTCCTTGATACATTTATACTTTACTCTGAAGAGAGTAAAAGAGGTAAAACCAAAAATAAAAGTACTTCTCCATTATTACTTCTCTGAATTTCCCAGTAACTCTTAGCTTAATCTTTGCGGTTTGGTCTGTCATTTAAGCTGTCTCACACACAAAGCTTTTCTCAAAATGGTCAAGGAGAACCTCTTGCTTTTACTACTCCTAACTCCTGCATCAGGAGACCTGATCAGGCCCATTAGCTCATCAAAATCCATCCACTAAATTGCTATTTAGTTATCATCCTACTTACCAGAATGAGTTTTCTTGGTCAGCTCCCATTCACAAACATGGCAACTGTAATCCTGTGACTACATCACAATCATTTTACTGAAGCAATGCCAAGACCAAAGCTAAAGGCCAGATTTGCTTTCTGCTTGCACTGTTTCCCTGTGGAGAAGCCTGGAAGATGGTTGTGGAGCGACTCAGCTGGCAAGCCCACAGAAAGAATTGCTAAAAGTGAGTCAAACCTAGATGACATTAAAAGGTGTGTTGACTTTCTGCATGGGTGGGCTGCAGGCATATTTACCTTCCCCATCCCACCATCCATCCCATCCATAGTTGCCCTTGTGATAATCCAACAGATGATGCTGGGCAGAGGTAAGGTCATACATGTACTGCCAGAAGATGTCTAGGGATTTGCAAGAAGCCTGAGTTCAGATTGATAGTCTTGGTGAGCACCAGTGTCCACCTAGAGTTTCACATAGATACTTCATAAATTGTAAAAGCATTTTGTGTAGACATGGAACATCTTAGCCCAGAAAGCATGAATTAAAACATAATATTAGTAATTATAAAGGCTTAGGCATAAAAAGAAGGAAGTGTCTCAGAATAATAAACTGTAATGCATAATTCCAAATGATCATAGTTGGATTTAAGAGATCCAGCTGAACTGGGCTGTGTATAAAAGATTCCACGCTCATTTATTTCCTCCAGTATTTAGCTTGTTTTGAGATCTAAAGAGGTCCTACACAATATTTTCAATTGCTTAAAGGGGAAGAAAAAAATCTTTAAAATTCCTAGAAGCAATGAAATAGCTTTTGCTATTAAATGGTTAACTACAAGCAGCAGCAACAGCATCTGCTGCCTCTGCCACACCCTTTGAGCAATGCCTTATTGTAAAAAGCTTCAGATTTGCAAA
The DNA here is from genome assembly GCF_964106895.1 of Numenius arquata. Taxonomy (NCBI): domain Eukaryota; kingdom Metazoa; phylum Chordata; class Aves; order Charadriiformes; family Scolopacidae; genus Numenius; species Numenius arquata. The sequence continues at coordinate 21,320,571 of NC_133578.1, forward strand.
GAAAGGCAGAGCCGGGGAATTACTATTTCTGCAGAGTCAGTGGTTTGAAAGCCACTGAATGAAGACTGTTAGCCACTGACTCTTATTTAAAAGCAAAGATTTCACCTTTTTTTTCTTTTGAGGTGCTGGTGAGTTTCCAGTCATTTAATATTTTATATTCTAACCCTACAATATATGTTCAGGATGTAAATTTGACTTTTGAAAATACAGGAATGTAAAGAGATAATAAATAATCCAGTCAAAAGCTAGAAGTTATAAAATTATAGACTATGAAATCTAGTGATAATTAGGATTCGTGAATTTTCTGGGGTTTTTAATCCTATGGTTAGCCAAGAAGAAAAATAGAGAAATGTGCTTCTTTAAAATAAATAAGAATATATTATGTGCAGAAAATTTAAATGTTCAGCAGCCCAGAACATTTAAAAATTAATGAACTTAATGTTATTAAGTATACTGAGAAAACAGACAGAATGTATATTGCAGGTGACAACAAAGTTAAAAATCAGCAGAATTAAGGGAATACCACAGGATAATGTGATATTTAAAAGCAGAAAATGATTAATCCAAAATTTCTGAAACATACTTAAAACTAGCAGAAATTATAACAAATTTTGCAGCAACTCACACAGTCACTCAAATTCTGAGCCACTTCTGGTACTTTCCTGAAGACCAGATCATCTACTAAAAACAGACTACATTTACTTTATCAAATAAAGTACTGAACTATGTGGTTAAAAATATAATTGTAGTACACTGATTATTTTGCAAAGAAACTGTTCTCAAATATAGGGACAGAAATATAAAAACGAAAGAGGCTTGAGATCTGCAGTTCCTATAAATATCATTCAGTGCACATCAAATGTGTAGTTAAACTATGCTAATGAAAATAATGAAGCAATAAAAAATATAATAATTTTAAAGGTTTCTATCTTGCATTCTTTCTTGATTTGAAACCAATAGATTACAAGGTCTGTACCATGTGAGTCTGTTCACGTGAAGCCACCTGTAGGATGAGAACTCAAATAGGAGCAGCAACATGGTATAGAGGAGACCACAGCAAATAATGACAGATCTGACTAATGGCAAACCACATTTCTTTCAGCCTCTGCTTCTCTGATGGGGAAATGACAGTTTACCCATTTTAATGAATTTGTGATTAGTGATTAAAATACTTTCAGCTATTCTTCTCATTCAAAAAACACACACTTGTCTTTTTAGTGACTTAAAGTACTCTTGCATTTGTGACTTGAACTGCTTCTTGCTGTCCTAAATTGTAATTTTTAAAGTTGTAACAGAGGTTAAAGTGTTTTGGAATTCTTTTTCTGAATACTAATTTTTAGTTTATATTAGTGAGTTATAATGTCTTTTGCTATTTTGGCACTGGGTGTCCAGGACACTATCTTAAATAGTTTGAAGATAAACGATAAGATTAGTCATTTTTGTCCTGTAAGTCTTTACTCTGCTAATAGTGGACCCAGTGTGAAAGCTAGTTCTAGCCCTACTAGATGAGAGAAAGCTTCAGCCACTCAAACTCCCAGGGTCAGGTATCAATTTACAATACACCCAGCTGAGAAACAATGCAGAGAGGCATTCCTCAGCATGTCACTCTTCTTGTCTGATCAAGGCGACTGAAGACAGGGCACCATTTCCTACCAGACTCTGAGACCGGAATAATGTTTCTGCAGGCGTCACATACACAACCTAGATGCATTTGTATAAACAAGCTTACAGTGAGAAGCCAAAGTAGGGAACTTCATTTTTTAAAACCATTTTTCAATGCACTTGAGAGAGGGCACAACAATGGAAATAAGTGCACTGCATGAAGACAAGAATATCCAGCTATAAAAAGCAAGTCTTTAGTATGTGAACAATGAACATTGTCAGAGAAGAGACCAATGCAACATGCAGGTCGTGGCTCTAAGGAATTGAAGAACATTTAAGTCTGAGGGAACATGCACAATTAAGAAGCTTAGAAATGATCGTGTTACATTGATTATGAGGCAAGGACAAATTGGGGACTTCATAAGTGGAAATGACATCAAAGAAATCTTAATTTGTTTTTGAGGAAAACGCCTATGACAAGCATAGATACAGAAGAATTTTCAGGGCTTAACAATTTTGAGTAGGAATTGGTTTGTTATGCCTGTTTATCCTGTTTTCCGTATTTATTACTCTTAAAATTCTTGTTTTTTCTCTATGACTTCAAATTGCATCAGAATGTATGTTTTTACTGTAACAGATGAAATCTTGATCCTGTTGAAGTTGTTCTCAAAACATGCTATTGACTTCATTCACACAGGTAAGTTCTATTACCTAATTGATATATTTGATGTATATCTCGAAGAAGAATTCTCATTTGTGCTAGGTAAAAATGTAATTTCAACCCAAACTCTTTTGTCTTACATTAAAGTAGAGGCGCATTAGCCTGGAGGAATACTTGCCTTTAGTTTTCTTTTACATACTGAAATTTTACCAGCTGACTTTCACATGTGCTAAAAAGATGCAGTTTCTTTTGCCGAACATATTTTGATATTCCAATGCTGTAGGACTAATACATAAAAAAGAAATATGAGTGAGAGATATTTGTATTAATAAATTACTAAAAGTACTATTGCAAATCATGTAAATATACATATACCATCCATCATTCAATAATCACTTATTAAAAATTTTGTAGAGTGTTTATAAATTCATTATGATGGAGGTCCTCTTTTGTCACTTATACCGCAAATTATTTCTCATACTTTAAGTTATGGGATGGTAAAATGCTTTTTACATTCAGACATGTAATGTCATACAACATATAACATCATTGGAAATAGTTGCTATAAAACAGCAATTCTCGAAGTGGGAAAGATTGAGAATGGCGGCAGTGATTTAGTCTGGGGAAAGTCATAAAAAAAGGCATGAAAACTTTATCAAAAGCTTTGCCCTCCCTTCCTCTCCTTTTAATTTCCTTGCTCAAACTTTCTTTTTCTCCATGAAATCTTTTCACCTTTCTGGCAAGCCCATGGGGGAGTTGAACTTAACATTGTCCTTAAGTAAACGGGTCCTAGGGAGTGAGATGCAAGTATGCTCCCTCCCTCCCTGTGTGCTCCAGCCTTCCCAGGCAGCTAGGCTTGCTGGAAGCTGAGTGCTGCTACCTGGGGAGCGTTTTGGGCTGGATAGGATCAGGGCTGGGTTTTCAGGTATGAGGTTGTGAAGTCAGGCTTTCTGCTGCGCTAGGTGGTGAGGGAATTCTTGGGTGTACTAAAGGTTGACTGCAGAAGCTTGGAGCAAACCAGAAAGCAAGTTTCCAAAATATTCCAAAACCAAAAAAGATAAAGATCCAAACTGTTACCACTGTAAAAGACAGTTAAAGACAGCTGAGAGTGTAGAGCAAGAGGCATTTTTTCAGTGAGAACACAATGATCTGATACATAACAGATGGCCAAAGCATAACACTGCAAATAGGTACCTTACACAGCCTGTCCCCTTAGTGACTATGTCCCTTAAGAAAGGACTTCAGTGAAAATGTGTGATATATTACAGTACCAAATCTTAAGATTCCTGTTTTGAAATATAAGCACATAGATTTATCAGCAGCAATATGAAATTTTAAGATTCTGTTTAATTCTACTACCTATTTTTCTCAGGTTACATCACTACTATTTTGACAGCGTGCAGCCAAAACTGCATTCTGTCACAAGCTGCTCCTGTATGAACCTGTCCATACTGCCTTTTATAGGAATTCCTTCTGGATTTGGGAGGCAGGTTGCTTGCAAATATACAAGTTTGTAGCAGCAGATACCTGAGCTTTTCTACGAAGATGTCTCTCTTGAGTTACTTTTGCTCTTGTGCCCTGAACAACAGACAGCCATACTGCAGTTCACACTGCAAGTAAATGCTTTTACACACCTTTGAAGATTACCTTTTCAGAATAGCATCAGAGCTCTCCAAACCATATTGGCCCTGCTGAAAGCAGGCAGAATGGATGGCTGTAGCTATTTCAGCCTCCGAGCTCCTTTCAGAAACATCCTGTTTATCCTATATGCGGTCCAACTGACCCAAGTTGCAATTATTTCAGACTTCCTTCCACTGCCGTTGCTGGTCTAAGTGGTGTGGTGGAGTGATTCATCCCAGTCTACGACTGCTTAACACAGCACATGAAAGGCTAGCAACCAACCCTAAGGGCTGCTGAGGATAGCGGTGTCTGTGCTACCAGTAGTCACATTAAATCTGATTCTTACATATGTCAAATGTCCTTGTCTAAGTTTTGGAGTTTATGTCTAAATCTTACTGTACTTTCCCCCCTCCCCATATGTACCTAAGACACAGTCTAAGCCATCCACAAGGTTATTATTGTCAAACAAGTCACTGTTTTCCATCATGCTTACAAGAAAGCAAGTTTCTTTGACCTTATCAAACAAAACCCACCCATATCCAGGGTGATTTTTTAACTAGTTGCTTAGGCTACGTTATCCTGCTGTATAAATTCTCAGAAAATACATGGCTGGTTTCCTCTCAGAGGGTCTTTACAGCCTTTCTTCATTATCTCAAGTGCCATTCTTTTACGTGTTAACTCCACTGTTCAAATTCTTAATTTACATCAACATTGTGCTTTTGA